>NC_089505.1:5724455-5866955 GCF_036850995.1 Saccopteryx leptura | reverse complement strand
GAGTGTCCCCGCCCCCAAGCACTGGCCCTGAGTGGGACAGCATCCAGTCACCCCACAGCTGCCGGGAACGGAAGGGCATTTTGAGGTTGGTGTTTCAGCAACATCAATACTAGATCTTCTCATGGACACGCTGACAAGGAAGCATTTAAAATTTTTATTTGAGCAAATATTGTTTCCCATCCCCTTCCCTGTGTCTTTCTTTTTTTCTTTTTTATTACCTTTTTTTAGTGCGAGGACAGGAGGCAGAGACAGACTCCCGCGTGCGCCCTGACCAGGATCCACCTGCAAGCCCATTAGGGGGCCATGCTCTGCCCATCTGCGGCCCTTGCTCTGTTGCTCAGCAACCAAGCCACTTTTGTTTTTTTTAGCGCCTGAGGCGGAGGCCATGGAGCCATCCTCAGCACCTGAGGCCAACTTGCTCAAAGCATTGGAGCTGTGACTGTGAGAGAGGAAGAGAGAGAGAAAGTGAAAGGGAGGGGGAGGGGTGGAGAACAGATGGTCAACTCCCTGCCCTGACCGGGAATCTAATCTGGGATTTCCACGTGCTTGGCCAACACTCGACCACTGACCCAACTGGCCAGGGTCCCTTCCCTCTCTTTTAAAACAAATAAATACACACAGGGGTGGTAATCCGCTGTTTTAACTTTGTGGTCGCACCTGCCCCTGACCACAGGTCCTGAGCCCTCCCCATGCGCCCCTCGTGGGAAGGTCATGACGGTCAACCAGTCCCGAAGGGAGAAGGCGGTGCCCAGTTATAAAGTCGCTGAAGGGAACACAACACCAGTGCCAGGACACCCCTCCCCAGATCCCGAAGCAAGGAGAACAATTTCAGGTTGCACTTGGAAGTATCACGCCCAGTCTGATGCCCAGGGGCTTACAGTTCCATTTCCTCTTCTCTTGAAGGTAGACACAACAGAACGCTCAGTGAGGGTGTGGTGCGGGTGACGTGAGAAAGCAGACACAGTGTCCCCTGACAGAGCATGTGTGTCACAGGCGCCCTCAGTGGGCGCTCCCCTTCCCCTAGCAATGAGGAAAGGCACCCTGCCTTCTAAGTGTGGGCACAAAAGCACCCAGTTGGCTCTGAAACGAAGCCACAGCTCTACCTCGGACACTTCTGGGACAGAGCATGGGTACTGCTCTCCTCCCTGCCCCGACAGAAAATGCTCAGGTGTGGGTCTATCAGGGATCAGTCGAAATCCGTATAACTTCACCTCTGACAAACTAGATGAGTTGAGGTCCTGTCTGTGCAGCCAGCGATTCACACTGTGAATTACTCCCAGTCTCACATGAAAAATGGAGACGGCCTGGCTTTAGGATATACCGTCTTCTTCAAGGAAGAGGGAGACGTGAGCCCAAACCAGGGTGGAACAGACATGGTTAACATCGTCTGTTGATTGGAAGTAACGCTGAGGTCTGATTGAGGCTGGAAGACTGTGTCAAGCCCTCAGAGAATCCTAAGAAACAACACCAAAGGTCTCACGGCAAAGAAACAGGAAAACATAATGATCAAGTAAAGCAGATTTTCTTAGTCTTGAGCACAGGGTCCAGGGGCACATCCGGCTGCACTGTGCCCACCGAGCAGGAGGCAGGGGGACAGGGTCCAGGGGCACGTCCGGCTGCACTGTGCCCACCGAGCAGGAGGCAGGGTCACAGGGTCCAGGGACACGTCCGGCTGCACTGTGCCCACCGAGCAGGAGGCAGGGCACAGACGTGTCGTTCCGAGAAGCCAGGATGGCTGTCCGGTCCACACGACTTAACACACGACGACGCTCACGCGCACACCAAGAGCAAAGCGGCACACTTGGCAGCGGTGACAGGTGGAGGGACTGTGGGGCAGTCCTCCAGGCACACCTGAGGACACAGCCACAGGTGAGTGGATAATAACGGCATTTACAGCTATCTCACGGGGGCCATCAGATAGTGTTCATTGGAGAACTAATAGGCACTGGGCATACTGAAAGTCTTATCTTTAAATCCTTGAATGTGCTAAACAGATATTAAGCCTTTATCCCCGGTTTACAGACAAGGAAAGTGATGAAGAAGGAAGTTCAGTTAACGTGCCTCCAGAAGACACCTCGCTGTTGCTCCCCTTCCCCACGGCTGAGGCTGCGGCTGTGACGTACAGGCCAGATGTGAATGTGGTGGAGAGGGCCGCCCCTCCGGGAACAAAAGAGATCCCCACACACAAGGAGGTGGTCTGAGGAGACCCCAGCACCACAGAGTGACCAGCACACGTAGCATTCCCACTGGGCCCATCATCTGCCAGCTTCCTGGTGTCCCAGGCTGGGGGTAGGGTAGGAAAGCCGTTGGCCAAAATATTTTACAGCTTTCAACTTTTCTCCTCAATGCGAAAGCAAAACAGCATTTCATTTGCAAGTGCGGTTTGAGAGGCAAAGGTTTTCTGAGCGGTGCAATAAAAGGGGCACCATGCCCGAGCCCCACCCCCCACCCCAATCGGCTGCACCATGGGGGGTGCCACGTGTGGCCAGCATCGCTGGGGACCCTGCGGACCCACTTGCGAAGCTCAAGGACTGCAGGCTGCACACAAATGGTTAAATTAGGAGAGGGGAGGGAAAGAAGAAAAGAAAATCTGCAGAGATTTAAATTGTTCCAATAACTAACCACACGGATTCTGCTTCTCCGTGGAGGGACCACCGGCTGAGGCTCCCCAGCATGGCAGGCAGATGGCGGGCTGCCTCTTGTGCTTTCAGGGAACCCGTGGCCGCCGTGGGGAACCTGCCGCTCCAGCTCTGGAGAAGACGGAGGGCCTCCTCTGAGCACTGGCCTCGGGCCCCCCCAACCCTTAGTGCACTATCACGGAGGCGGGCTGGTTTTATCTGTGTGCATCTCTGCGTACACGTATGTGCAGATGTGTATACACGTGAACACATGCAGCAAATGCTATCTGATGGGCCCGTCTGGGGAGATAAAATATCTCCGGGGAAAGCCGAGCGTGTGAAAATCTCCTTCAAGCCTCCAGTTAGAAGTCTCTAATCTACAAGTCATTGTGAGACACAAGGCAGGGACCCAGGACGGCTCCAGAAGAATTTTAGGTATGAACCATGAACTCACTAACTCCTTCCCCCCTCACACTGCTTTAAAAAAAAAAAAAGGCTCACAGGAGTGCTTCAAATTTGCTGAAAAGCAGAACCGGACCACAGCCTCTATTTTTGATACAATAAACGCCTTCAGGACATGTCTCGGGCCACTTAAAAGCGTCCCTCCACCAGAGGTGTTCTCTCTACCTTCATGTTTTCTCAAGCACTTGTTCAAAAACACATTTAAGTGGAATGTTTTCGTTTCTGCAGATTGCATTAATTATGGGTTTGCAAACAGTGCAAGCCCACGAGGTCTGCCTGAGCTGGGGGCTGCAGATGCAGCCCGGGCCAGCGGCCGGTGGCTTGGCGCGGCCCCTGAACATAGCTCCGCGCTTGGCACCATGCGCCTTGCCGGCCAAGGCCGTCGCCTAGAAGATGCAGCTAAGAAAGAAAAACACAGGGCGGTCAACCGCGGTGACCCATGCGCTGGGGCGCGCGCCGCTGCGCACAGAGCCGGCCCTGGGAGAGGATCGGGAGGGCAAAGTGGCTACAGGACGCAGGGGCGCCTCCTCCCTCCTGTTTCTGCCTCCTTACACTACTGACAAATGATCCTTGTTTGTAATGTCATCTGCTTTTCCTAACCTCACTCGCGGAGGGTCTCCAGAAGGCTCGGCTGGAACGTGTGGGCCACAAGGAAGGCCCACAGCTTGCAGCTTCTTCACCCAGCAAGCACCCACGCGGAGTGCCCGCACACAGACGCGCTCCAGGGCAGCGGACTAGGGGCGACTTGGCGCCGAGTGCCTGATGAGTCCGCCTCGAACAGGACGCCGGCGCGCGGGACCCTGCCCACCCGGAGTGAGGGAGCGCGCTGCAACTCCCGCCCACTCGCGGCACTAGGACACCCCCACCTCCCGTGCACTCTCAACAGCCCGCGACCGTTCAGCCAGGAGCGCACATCCCGGACTCGCCGGGGTCCCACCTGCCCCAGCCCCTCCAGCAGGAGGAGGCAGCACTTCCCCTGGGGTCACCTGCTCTCTGCGCCGGGGCGCCTGGACCGCGGGGACGCGGGCGCCAGCCGAGACTCACCGTGAGCGCCGAGAACTTCTGCGCGGGTGCCGGCGGGAGCAGCCCCGCGAGCAGCGGCAGCCAGCAGAGCCGGGGCAGCAGCATGGTGCGGGCGGGGCGCGCGGCCGAGAGCCGGGCAGAGGGGCAGCTCGCGGTCCTCTCCACAGCTCTAGGCAGCCCTGACTCGTCCAACTGCCCTCCCGGCACCGAGCAGTCCTCGGGTTCTTTGCGGCTTCCCTGGCTCCTGTCAAATAACTCCAGAGCGTCCCGGAGCCTCCTCCCTCTCTCCTTCCCTCCCTCCCTCCCTTCCTCGCCTCTCCTCCCCTCCCGAGCCCCACCTCCTGCGCCTGCCGCCGCGCCCCGCTTGGCTGGGCTCTAATGCCTGCTCAGCCCGGGCGCGGATGGGCTGAGCAGGAGCCCTAGAGGGGGCCACCAAGGCCAAGCTGCGGCCTGTCGGAGCTGTGTGCGTGCCTGTTGCCCGTGCTGGCACACACACACACACACACACGGATGCACGCACATACAATATGCACGCACATGCGTGCACACTTACGCACTTGCACCCTAAGAGAGCTCCCTGGCCCAACCACCCACAGGATGCGCTAAGCCCTCCTTCCGTCCCAAGGCACCGACCAACCCTCTGGGTCTGTGACCCGCCCGCAATAACTGGAAGCCTAGGTCTGTCCCCAGCCCGGGGCCCCACCCCGTGATTCTCCTCAGCCCCTGGGCTGAAGTGCCATCTCTTCCCGTCCAGGATGTTGGCTGTCAAAATTTGTTGGTTCTCCGGCTGGGGCAACTATTAACAACACATTGTCCAAAAATGACACCGAGGTTGAGACGCTCTAGCGCCTTTGCGCAGGTTGATTCAGTGGGCGCGTTGTGGACCCGCAGATCCGGGATCTGAAGTGCACGCAGTGGTGACTGGTGACCGGGCAAGCGTGGCTGGAATGTGCCCTCTGTGGAGCAGGCTCTGTCCCAGTGGGCGGGCGTTTCTGCAGGGAGCACAGGGCACAGGAGCTGCAGGCTCCTCGGTGGAGACCGGCGGGAAACCAGGAGAGCTCTGCACACCCAGGCTCTGGACAGGATCCACTGCAGACAACATTGCTGAAATAGTTTAGCCTTGGCTTACAACTTTACAGGAAAAAGCCCTAATTCTGGCTCACACAAAACCAAGAGTGAAGATTTGCAAGAACAATGCATCGATTGACTCGTCAAGGGGAACTGGGAAAAGAACAAATCATAGAAAATCCAAATCTGGTCTTTAATCTGATGTTTAATCCAAAACTTTAGCTCTGGGTGGGGGAAGGGCTGTATCAGCAAATTCTGGGTCCACTGCGGAGACAAAGGTTGTGCTGTTCCAAGGGTGGGAGTCCCATGCTCCAGCAGGAGAAGGCTCCCCGTGTTCATTAGGAGAGTGAGGGGCTCGGGGCCACAGAGAGAGGAGGAAGAAACCCACGGTCCTGGAAGGGGGTTACTCGAAGAATTCTCCTCAAACCCGTGGGCCTAGAGAACCTATTAAGTACTTTAAACACATTCCTCCTGGCTTGAGGGCTCAGAAGGAAATGATAATAAAACTCTGGGGACTGCTCTGGGTCCCGAGAAACAGGTGAGCAAAGCAGCTGTGAATGATTAAGTAAATATGAAATGCTATTAGGAAACGTTAATAAAAATTAAAGTAAAAAATTTTTTAAAATACTTGGAGGCTGCAAATTCTCAGATCATCCAAAGAAGAAAATGTCCATTCAGGGCTGACCTGAATTCTTTAAAAGGCATATGCTACCAAACATTCTGTCCTGACTTCCCACCTCAGGGAGAAGACCGCAGGCCGCACCCTGACATCAGTCTGATTCGGTGCACTCTCCTCTGGAACCCAGAAAACTGAAACCAGTCTCGTTCGTTTGCACTCATCGGCCTCAAGAACGGCAGACCAGGAGCAGACGCGATTATTCAGCCTCAAGAACGGCAGACCAGGAGCAGACGCGATTAGAACGGCAGACCAGGAGCAGACGCGATTATTCAGCCTCAAGAACGGCAGACCAGGAGCAGACGCGATTAGAACAGCAGACCAGGAGCAGACGCGATTATTCCCATTTTACAGGTGAGACGTAACCGCACAACAGGCGGGAGTCCCGGCCATTTCTCATAGCAGCGAAATCAGGACCAGACGCCCGACGGGCAGCCCTGACCATTCAGCCCTGTGTCCTCCAGAGGTCTGGAGGAGCCGCGGGGGCCAGGAGCTGACTCCTAGGCCCTGAGGCCTTTTATTCAGAATCTCAACACATTGTTTACATGTCGGCTGCGGACCCACTGGGAATTCTGGGAAGACGGACAAAGTGCTTGTCCCAGACTCTGACCAGTGATGGCGGTTGGATCCTCCCCTCAAAGACCGTCGGGTCCAAAATGCCAAGTCTTAGTTTCCAACAGATACTGAGTGTGGAGACATAATGTTTCAATTTTCATAAAGAAGATCAATACATTTATTAAAAACACTAGGAAATCAGTATGTCCATCTAACATTCTTTTTTTTTTAATTTTTTTTATATTTATTCATTTTTTTTTAAGAGAGGAGAGGGAGAGACAGAGAGAGAGAAAGAGGAGAGACAGAGAGAGAGAGAGAAGGGGGGAGGAGCTGGAAGCATCAACTCCCATATGTGCCTTGACCAGGCAAGCCCAGGGTTTCGAACCGGCGACCTCAGCATTTCCAGGTCGACGTTTTATCCCACTGCGCCACCACAGGTCAGGCCCATCTAACATTCTTAAGCCTCCAGAAGTTATTACCGGCATGAATGCCGGGTCAATGCCTTGTTAGAAAGTATATACAAGCAAATTTGCTTAGTTAAAAATTAAGGCAGGAGCCTGACCAGGCAGTGGCACAGTGGATACAGCACCGGCCTGGGATGCAGAGGGCCCAAGTTCAAACCCCAAGGTCGCTGCCTTGAGCGCAGGCTCAAGAGCTTGAGTGCAGGGTCGCCGGCTTGAGCGTGGGATCGTAGACATGACCCCATGGTCTCTGGCTTGAGCCCAAGGTCACTGGCTTGAGTAAGGGGTCACTCGCTCTGCTGTAGCCCCCCAGTCAAGGCACATATGAGGAGAGCAATCAGTGAACAACTAAGGTGCCACCACAAAGAATTGATGCTTCTCATCTGTCTCCCTTCCTCCCTATCTGTCCCTCTCTGTCACACACACACACACACACAAAAAAATTAAGGCAGGAAATAATCAGTTAATATTTTCCAACCAGTTCCTCTAGGACATATAATCCCACAGAGAACGTTCCCTGGAAATGTGGGCATTTTTAAAATAAGTGATAAGGGCTCATTCTAAATCATGGCGTGTGGACCGGGGACAGTTGTGATGAAGAGCAGGGGCGAGTCCTGCCCGGGGCCGGGCCATCCCTGCTTTTCCACGTCCCTTTCCCTTGCAGGCCATTAGCAAAATGCTCCATCACATGTGCTGACTTACGTTTTTATTTATTTTAGAATGCTAAAACAGCAAAAGGGTTTTTCTGTGTGTGTGGACGTAATATAATTTAATTATTATTTCTGGCTAACTCGTGTTTGGCCAGAAAACTTTCTGTCAGCTCCCTCTGCCCCTCGGTCTGCAGAGTCTGAGACCTCCCTAACCAGTGTCTCCGCCGACGCAGCGTCTGTGACGCGTGGTGTGGGGTCCCCGCCCTGAGTGTTCCGAGCGGGAGTGGAGCGACGCTGAGCACCGCGTGGACCCTGGACAGTTCTCAGCCGTTCCACCAGCCACTCAGTCTGTCTCCACTTTCTCCCAGTTTCCACTTCACCCCGGCAGGAAGAACCTTCAGTTCCCCTCAGGCCAGTTCTGGGGAGTCGCCCTCTCTCGTCTGACTGTCCGTCCCCCCCCCCCCCCGTCTCCGCTCATGGACTTACTCCCGACTGGCCCTCTGGACAAGAGAAGGTCCGTGTCTGGTGGTTCCTGGTCCCTCTGGCCTCCCACTTCCATTCCTTCCCGTCAGTCCGGGGATGAGGAGGCCTGACCCTGACGTTACCCGGGCTTTCAGCCCCAGCCCCCACCTTCAGAAACCCGCGGGCCACGGAAGTGTGGCAGACAGACAGCGCGGACTGGGGCCTGACAAGTGGACGGTTCTGGCCTTCCCTGGGACTCTAGGGCTTGAGAGTGGACAGGGCGGGCATGTGTGTCTGACCCTCGGCCTAACTCAGACATTCCCTTTTCTGTTTTTATACATTTAAGTAACAAATCGTGAATCATTTGAATCTGCCTTTGAGACAAGTGTCTTCTTCCTTCTCAAGATGCCCATCCAAGTTTGACGACAACACTTTTCAGGCCTTTTTGGAATTTTTAATCTAGTGGAATGTGCCAGGTGCTCTGTACACAATGTCTGATGATCCTGCAGAGACCGCGTGGAGGGCTCACTCTACAGAGGACAACGTGAGGTGAGACATTCCAGCACCTGCTGGCCCGCACAGCCGCTGAGTGGGGGGAGCGGGACCCTTTCTCGGTTCCCCCCCCTCGGGGCCCAGGCTGTTTTCTGCCACAACAGCCAGCAGCAGCGAGCTGGTGAGCACGGACTCCCTTCTGCATCTCACTTGAGATCCGCTGCCCAACAAGGAAGAAAGCACTTGTCTTTGACATGCTGTAAGGCTCCGTCCCCACTGCAGCTCTCCAAGTGAAGGGTTAACATTTCCACAGAGTTCTGTTTCACAAAGCCAAGTACAAAATTGCTACTTTCACAGCGAGATCATCGGCTCTCGAGTTGAGGGGAGACGCCCGGGCCACTCCAAAGGGTGTATTCTGGTGCCAGAGATGCGCTCCGTCCAACCAGGCTCTCCTGCGGTCAGTCCCCGCACGCAGCTGCCCAGAGAGGGCGCAGGTTACCGAGCGCTTACGTTTCATGACCTCCAAGAGCTGGTTTTGCCTTTTCATCACGAAGCTACATTTATTGGTACATGAAACTTATAAAATACACCCATTACAGAGTTGAAACAGTAATTTTACAAGCTCAGCACACCCGAGACTGAGGCAGGCAGAAGGTGTGTGCACAGAGAGACCCGGAGTTCACAGAGCAAGCAGCAGCCCAGTTCCTCCCAGCTTGGGCCACCTGAGTGCCACAGCCCAGACACTCCTCCTGCTTCTCACCTGAGACCTGCCTGCAGGCGGGAGAAGAGTTAAAATGGCACCAGAAATACGGCTTCCCAGGAATCCCTTGTGGCGGGTGGACCACAGGGATGCGAGCTGTGCTGACCCAGAGCAGTGTGAGAGGAGACCCGACGAAGAAACCTCCCAGCTGCCTCCGCCCCCGCCCCCCCCCCCGTGCCCTCCACAGCCCCGCCCCCGCCACCCCCGTGCCCCCCCGCCACCCCGGTGCCCCCCCGCGGCCCCCGCCACCCCCCGTGCCCTCCACAGCCCCGCCCCCGCCACCCCCGTGCCCCCCCACCACCCCGGTGCCCCCCGCGGCCCACGCCACCCCCCGTGCCCTCCACAGCCCCCCCCCCCGCCACCCCCCGCCACCCGGGTGCCCCCCGCGGCCCCCGCCCCGCCCCCGTGCCCTCCACAGCCCTGCCCCCGCCACCCCCATGCCCCCCCGCCACCCCGGTGCCCCCCGCGGCCCCCACCCCCCCCCCGTGCCCTCCACAGCCCCGCCCCCGCCACCCCCGTGCCCCCCCCCCGCCCCCCCCCCCCGCCCCCCCCCCGTGCCCTCCACAGCCCCGCCCCCGCCACCCCCGTGCCCTCCGCGGCCCCCGCCCCCCCCCCCCCGTGCCCTCCACAGCCCTGCCCCCGCCACCCCCGTGCCCCCCGCGTCCCCCCCACCCCCGTGCCCCCCGCGGCTCCCCACCACCCCACCACCCCATGCAGGATGGGACCCAGTGAAGCCCCGCCCAGAGGTCCCTGTGCACAGAAGTGTGTCCTGTCCCCAGGTAGCTCGGACCCACAGCACAGCACGGGCTCCATGGCAACAGAAGCACTGACAGAAACATTGTTTGCCCCTTGATCCGACCCCACAGACCAGCTCCCCCATCTTTGGGGAGTGTGCATTGCGGTAGCGGAATTTTGGCCGCACCATCCAATCGGCTTTGCTCCATCTTCATAAGCAGAGCCCTTGACGACTTCGGTGGGGAAGCCAGGGTCTGCTCGGGACTGATGAGAGTTAGGGATGGATCCTAACTGTCTGTCCTGGGGATACAGGAGCAGGAAGTGGGGCTCTGCTCACCTGACTTGGGACATCACACTCATGGTCCTGGAGGTCTGGATGCTCCCTAGGAAACCAGGCCTGTCCTTTCACCCCTGCAGTGTGACGAGGAGCGGGGGCCAGCCACACACGCAGTAACTGACGAGTGGGTGCCACACACACAGTGCTCGTCCCTCCCGGAGGCTCACAGAGCAAGGTCGTTTGCACTCGGTGAACATCACCAATGTGCTGCTTTGGGACAGGCCTCCCTACGGAGGCCTCCCCGCTGCCCAGCGGACCTTCACGTCCGCTCGCATGAACCAGGAGACATCGGTCGTGCTCTGTGGTTCTGAGAGTGACCTTCTGACTGCAGAGGGGCCCCTGGCACCCCTGTCCCCAAGGGAACCCCACGGTCAGGGTCTCCACAGCTGTCCCTCTGGCCACGGCCCCTCCTGGAGAAGACTCTCTCGGGCCAGAACTCCCCCCTGGCTGCAGCCAAAATTCCAGGGAGCCAGGCAGAAGCAGGCGGAGGGCTCCAGCCCCGATGCTGTGAGCCACACGCCGTGCCCCGGTGGCCGTGGGCTCCCCTGCACAGTCCCTGTGGCCATCCGTCCCGGCTCTTCTGCGCCTTCCTGGCACATCCACATCTCACTTGCTTCCTAATAGATTTACAGCCACACGAAGTCACCATCAAGAACGTTTCCGTGAAGGACCGAAGATGTGGCCTCCTTCCTGCAGCTGCTCCAGCTGTGCCCTCAGCAGACGTGCCCTCAGCAGACCGCTCAGGCCTGGGCGAGGGAGGGCACAGGGACACGAGGCCACGGCTGTGGCCTGGAGAGACAGCTCCACTGCACACCGTGACCACTCTGGACGCTCCCGCCCTGGCTGGGAGTCTGTCCCCTGGGGCACCCCACTCTGGGCCCTCACCCTGGCTGGGAGTCTGTCCGCTGGGGCACCCCACTCTGGGCGCCGTCACCCTGGCTGGGAGTCTGTTTGCTGGGGCACCCCACTCTGGGCGCCCTCACCCTGGCTGGGAGTCTGTCCGCTGGGGCACCCCACTCTGGGCGCCGTCACCCTGGCTGGGAGTCTGTCCCCTGGGGCACCCCACTCTGGGCGCCGTCACCCTGGCTGGGAGTCTGTCCGCTGGGGCACCCTACTCTGGGCGCCCTCACCCTGGCTGGGAGTCTGTCCTCTGGGGCACCCCACTCTGGGCCCTTCTGCCCTGTCTGGGAGTCTGTCCCCTGGGGCACCCCACTCTGGGCGCCGTCACCCTGGCTGGGAGTCTGTCCCCTGGGGCACCCCACTCTGGGCCCTCACCCTGGCTGGGAGTCTGTCCCCTGGGGCACCCCACTCTGGGCCCTCCCGCCCTGGCTGGGAGTCTGTCCTCTGGGGCACCCCACTCTGGGCGCCGTCACCCTGGCTGGGAGTCTGTTTGCTGGGGCACCCCACTCTGGGCGCCCTCACCCTGGCTGGGAGTCTGTCCGCTGGGGCACCCCACTCTGGGCGCTCTCGCCCTGGCTGGGAGTCTGTCCTCTGGGGCACCCCACTCTGGGCGCTCTCGCCCTGGCTGGGAGTCTGTCCGCTGGGGCACCCCACTCTGGACACTCTCGCCCTGGCTGGGAGTCTGTCCTCTGGGGCACCCCACTCTGGACACTCTCGCCCTGGCTGGGAGTCTGTCCCCTGGGGCACCCCACTCTGGGCGCTGTCACCCTGGCTGGGAGTCTGTCCCCTGGGGCACCCCACTCTGGGCGCTGTCACCCTGGCTGGGAGTCTGTCCGCTGGGGCACCCCACTCTGGACGCTCCCGCCCTGGCTGGGAGTCTGTCCGCTGGGGCACCCCACTCTGGACGCTCTCGCCCTGGCTGGGAGTCTGTCCGCTGGGGCACCCCACTCTGGGCGCTGTCACTGGCTGGGAGTCTGTCCCCTGGGGCACCCCACTCTGGGCGCTCCCGCCCTGGCTGAGAGTCTGTCCGCTGGGGCACCCCACTCTGGGCGCTGTCACTGGCTGGGAGTCTGTCCCCTGGGGCACCCCACTCTGAGTGCTCCCGCCCTGGCTGGGAGTCTGTCCTCTGGGGCACCCCACTCTGGGCGCTGTCACCCTGGCTGGGAGTCTGTCCTCTGGGGCACCCCACTCTGGGCGCTGTCACCCTGGCTGGGAGTCTGTCCTCTGGGGCACCCCACTCTGGGCGCTGTCACCCTGGCTGGGAGTCTGTCCTCTGGGGCACCCCACTCTGGGCGCCCTCGCCCTGGCTGGGAGTCTGTCCGCTGGGGCACCCCACTCTGGGCGCTGTCACCCTGGCTGGGAGTCTGTCCTCTGGGCCACCCCACTCTGGGCGCCCTCGCCCTGGCTGGGAGTCTGTCCGCTGGGGCACCCCACTCTGGGCTCTCACCCTGGCTGGGAGTCTGTCCGCTGGGCACCCCACTCTGGGCCCTTCCGCCCTGGCTGGGAGTCTGTCCCCTGGGGCACCCCACTGTGGATGCTCCCGTCCTGGCTGGGAGTCTGTCCGCTGGGGCACCCCACTCTGGGCGCTTTTTCTTCTGTTTCACAGAACGGCAACAATGGTCGCACTAGACTCCCCGCCACCAGGTCACAAGGCCCCTTCCTCCGGGCATTCGTGACATTTTCCTGACCTACAAGCTTTCACCTGTAGCCCCCTCCAAGTCCAAACTCCTAAGGACCACGGTGTTGGAGGCACTCGGTGGCCGAGCTCCCAGCCCCCGCCTGGCTTTGACCGCCATCCACGGGTGGCCTCTGAAATGCAGCCGGCTCCCCAGGTGGAGAGAGGTAGGACAAGCAGGAGAGTTCAGTCACCAAGGACAGAGGCACAGTCTCCGTACAGTCATACAAGCAAGGAATCCTGTCACCCCCACAGAATGCCCTGTGTCGGGACGAGCCCTGAGGCCCATCCACACCAAGGGGCAGGGCTGTGAGGGTGACATCTAGAAGAGGGACACTGGGGACACCGCAGAGGCTGTGACCAGAGAGGAGTCCCGCAGGAGAAACAACCTGGGGCTTTCCCCCGACATGGAGACCTGCTTCCAGACAGAAAGGGCCCCGTGGGCTCAGAGAAATGAAGGAGAGATCTGAAATCCAGACGCGCCTGCCAGAGCCCATGAGGAAAAGGAGGCGGTGTGCATACAGAAGCAAGCAGGCGGCCTTGGTCTCCTCAAGTGCGGAAAGTAAGAGACCACGGAGGGGCACACATGCACACGTATGTTCACATGCACATACGTGTGTATGTGCACAGACACGTGCAGATATTGACATATACACACCAAGTACTTTCAACTATGTCACCTGAGGCTGTGGTGTGGTCGGCATGCACGGTGACACCACAGTGGCTGTCCCTCTGTCCCTGACCAGGGGCTGTCCCTCGACCCATGGGCTTCCTGTCAAAGGTGTCAGCACACAGGAAATGGAAAACACACAGGGTGTCAGTATAGCTGGTCACAGGTATTAGGGGGGAAATGGAATTTTAAATAACGTTCCACAGAATCGGGGGCACAATAAAAAATACCTGGTTAGCCCTGGCCGGTTGGCTCAGCGGTAGAGCGTCGGCCTAGCGTGCGGAGGACCCGGGTTCGATTCCCGGCCAGGGCACACAGGAGAAGCGCCCATTTGCTTCTCCACCCCTCCGCCGCGCTTTCCTCTCTGTCTCTCTCTTCCCCTCCCGCAGCCAAGGCTCCATTGGAGCAAAGATGGCCCGGGCGCTGGGGATGGCTCCTTGGCCTCTGCCCCAGGCGCTAGAGTGGCTCTGGTCGCAATATGGCGACGCCCAGGATGGGCAGAGCATTGCCCCCTGGTGGGCAGAGCGCCGCCCCATGGTGGGCGTGCCGGGTGGATCCCGGTCGGGCGCATGCGGGAGTCTGTCTGACTGTCTCTCCCTGTTTCCAGCTTCAGAAAAATGAAAAAAAAAAAAAAAAAAAAAAAATACCTGGTTAAAGAGAGATGGACAGAGATGCTGAGGAACAAAGTCACCAGTCAGCTGGTCCCCAGGGAGAGGAAAGGTGAGCGACCAGCAGGGGCCAAGACCCGTGCTCACCCAGCGAGGATTTTCTGCGTGCCGGACACGCAGAACGGCCTGGCCAACAGCACCCCGGGACTCAGTTTTTACCCGGCTTTGGGCATGTCTTTGGGCACCCAAGGGCCTGGGCGTTCCCGGAGATCTCGCACTTGCTCCGTCCACATTTCCGTGTGGCTCACTGCCCAAAAGCCTCCCTGGCAAGAAGGCATCCCTCCTTCCACAAAGCTGCTCTGTCCCCTGTAAACCCACTGGTGTTACTCACTGCATCCTCCAGGGAGGGTGCGTTTTGCAGACTTATCTGCTCCTGTCTGCAAACACAGTACACGCTCAGCCCTCAAGGGCCAGGGCCGAGAGAACAAGCTGCACTCTGCACCCTGAGAAGTCTAATCTTGTGACGCCACCACTCTGCACCCTGTAGGGTGCTGGCCATCAGAGGGACAGAGGTGTCCAGGTGCCGCATGGGCCCAGGTGCGGATGCACACCACGGTTCAACAGGAGAGAGCTGCGGGCACAGAAGATTTACAGCTGAGATAAATCACAAATAATATCTTGTTGGCAGCTTGGCGCTCGTATGGAATTTAAATTCCCCTCCAGGGCCTGGGTTTCTGGCCCTCGATGTCCTGTCCACATCCTGACTCCAAGGACAGCGCTTCTTGTGGTCCACACTGCTTTCACTGCTGGCCCGGACTCAAGTCCTCAGGCGTCCATGTCCCCGGGGAACGGGTCTTTTCCCTACCAGGTGGGAGACCACACTGTTTGTTTGTTTTCGGGTTGTCTAGGTACTCATCAAACTCGGGGCCTGGCTGCACTTCCCCAGAATCTGGCTCTGAAACTCTCTGACTAACGCGTCTGCTATTCTGGTTCCTGAGCTGAAGTCGGGCTTCTCACACATCGACCGCGAGAAAGAGCCCACCCTCTGGGGCATCTTCCCCCTCCGGCCACCTGCTGCTCTGCAGCACCGCACTGGGGGGAGCCGGGAGCCTGCTCCCCAGTTTCCTTCCGCACCGGGGACCCCGTGACACACACTGCACCTCAGTGTCCCGGCACCGGGCATGTGCCCAGTCACACAGGAAGGAGGTTTCTCTGGGCTGGTGATCTGATTACAAATCATGGACTAGGGAGGTAGATCTCACTGTGGGATAAGTTAGATGAAATCACGGAAGACGTGCAACTTGAACCAACTCCGAAGGATAAACAGGACTTAGGTAAACAGAGGACAGCAGAGCCCCCCCCCCCGCGGGACACTGCTGACGTGACGCAGGGGTTCCCCGAGAAGTCAGGGACGACAGAGGGGAAGTTCCTGCGAGGGTGCTGGCTAATACAGTTACCCACGTGAGGTCAGACCCGACTGAGAGTCACGGATTCGGGCTCTGCAGAGAGCGGGAGCAGGGGTGGGAGCGAGCGAGGACGGGTTTTAAGGAACGGAGCCGCATGGCTGTGGGAGTCAGCACACGGGGAAGCACAGGGCAGGCCAGCAGGCTGAGGATCCCAGGAACAGTCGCTGCGGCTGTCCTGAGTCCCAGGACCATATGGAGAAGTCCTTCCTCCTTGGGGAACCACAGTCTCTCTGCTCTCAGCATCTTCAACTGATTG
This sequence comes from Saccopteryx leptura, assembly GCF_036850995.1. Lineage (NCBI taxonomy): Eukaryota > Metazoa > Chordata > Mammalia > Chiroptera > Emballonuridae > Saccopteryx > Saccopteryx leptura. The sequence continues at coordinate 5,851,081 of NC_089505.1, read as the reverse complement.
GACAAGGCCCACCCACACTGCAGAGCGTCGTCTGCTTGACTAGAAGTCGACTGTTTGTTCGTCTTGTCGAGAGAGAGCTGCACAGCATCATCTAGACTGGCGTTTGAGCAGAAAGCGGGACGCCGCGGCCTGGCCAGTTGACTGGTGGAATCAGCCGTCTTGGTCGCTGCGTATTCTTGCGCTGGGAATGACAGGCGCAACAACCTCTGAGAACCAGAGCTGAACGAGAGTGGCTCTGTAGGAGGAGCCCGCGGGCAGCAGAGTCTGATTAACCGCACTGTGAGTGCTCTGGCAGGTGACCGCTGTGGTCCTGGCACCGTGCACGGTCCTCGTTGCGAGGGAGATCCTGCCATCACAGAAAGAGCCAGGCAAACAAGAAAGCAGAGTCGACCGGTCGTAGGGGGCAGCTCGCTCCATGAACTGTCTGCATCCTTCGCTTTCCCTCCTTTTGACGCGTCCTGCTCCCTAGCAGCTCCCAGGAAGGGAGGACAGAGAAGAAAGGCTTTCGTCGAGGCGGCCGCAGGGCTGGCCCTGGCGGGGAGGGCGCCCAGGGAGGGCCGGGACAGATCGGAAGATAGAACTTCAGTTTCGGTCAGTTCACTGTCCACGAGAGCACCTGCTTTCCATCACTCACTCCCACGGCATTCTGGATCTCGGGCAGGCTTGGCTGTCAGAGCAAAGAACACTAAATCCAGGTACTGACATACATCGTTTTATGTCTATAAAAACGAAGGCCATGGAACTGAGCTGCGCTGTCTGTGGACATGAGAAAAACAAGAAACGCAAACCAGAGATGTCAGAACCAGGTCTTCTCTCAGGGAGCATGGGGGACTGGGCAGCTGGTGGCCCTCGGGGGCTTGGATGCTGGATTTCCTCAGCTGGGTACTGGTTACATACATGCTCACTCTATTATACTTTTAACTGCACTTATCCGCCCATAATTTAGAAATACTTTGTCATTTAAATTTCCCCACCAGCTGTGGGTTTCTGGCCCCGTGCAGTGCCTGTGCAGCGTCAGGGAGCCTCCCATGCGCACTTCCACAGAGTGACTGTCGGAGAGCCAACCAGCCACCAGCAGGCGCCTTTCACATCTAAGAGCCACGTGGGAGACAGCCTCAGCTAGCCACATGTGTACGTACGAAATCCATAAAGACCTTCATTCATTTCTACGTATCAACCAGACTCTTATTCAGTGTGAGCATTTCTTTTAAATGAATAGTGAATAGAATTTTGTACTGGTGGCAATTCATCACAGAGCATAATAAAATTAATTAGAGCTCCCCGGAATACTTACAAATTACACATCTGACCAAGGAGAGGACTTAGAATATGTGAATAACTTCTAAAATTCAACAGTTTAAGAAACCGAATTAAAAAACGGGCAAAAGACACGAGCAGACTTCCAAAGAGAGGACAAACCAATGCACACAGCACACCGAGGGGCGTCCAAGGCCATCGCCACCGGGAACGGCCAGCTGGAGCCCAGAGGTGCCCGTGCACAGTGAGAACAGGTGAGAACAGAGACGGGAGAACCAACCGAGTCACGCCCGCTCTGTCAGTGTCACCCCAGAACACGCTGTGACCAGCTCGTCTCCCCCAACGGCTCTCCCCCCTGACTCTGTAGGGAACCAATCTCAGATCTGAAGTCCTTCACTGCTATCTCTACTGCTGTCTGTAACACTCTAGAGCGGTAAGTTCAACTCGGCACCAGACGTCTGTCTCCTGGAAGCTCCTCACGTCCCACACGTCAACATGTCAGAAACCGAACTCGCCCCCCTCACTCGGCACGCTCGTCCTGAATCTCCTCTCTAGGGTCACTATTAAAGCCCCACACCAATGCCTGATGTCCAGCCACTGTAGGTGACTTGCTGTGCCCCGACTGTCCTCCACTTCTCTGTCTGTGCCCCTGTTCACACGTGCCCTCTGCCCCTGGCTTCACTTCCTTCTCTGAATTGGGTCACCTCCTCCACTGAGGCCAAATCTAATCCTTCCGGTGCTCACGGGGTGGAGAGAGCATGGCAGCACCAACAGTGTCACAAGGTGCAATTCAACCAGGGGGACAGATGCACTTCCACTGTTAACCCTTTGTCCCTCTTCAATATTTGAGCTGTGTGTGTATATTACCTGTTCAAAAATAAAACAAAGTCAACTTACATCAAACTGTGATACAGCAACCAGTGTATTTTCTGCTCCAAAGTGTCATCTGGACTGTACACTTTTTGACTCAACTTGGTTGCTTAGTAGGTTTCTTCCCCCAGGGACACCTGACCCCTGTGTACTCAGCTGTCCACATGTCCTGAGTGCACCGTTCTCAATTACAATCCTATAACCACCCCTTCTGGGAGAAGTCATTCTCATAAAAACGTATCTTCTCTTTAGTATTCTTCCTTCTCTGACTCAGACTGGTGGCCTTTGACCTTTCGTCTGCACGGCCTGACCGGACGGCTGGCTACAGCTGCAGGTTCCTGGGAAGCCTGGATGCCCGAGTTAGCACCACTGCGCCGAGCAAGGCATCTTCACCTGCGACGCATCCCCAGCGGGACACTGCTGTGACCACCCTCTGAGAAACGCCCAGCTCCTGGGGCTCCAGCCAGGGGCAGTGGACATGGCCAGGTCAGCTCCACGCCAGGAGGGACGTCTGCCTGTGTGGGTCACGGCACGGCACTAACACTGGAGCAGCATGCTGTGGCCGCTCAGTACGTCTGCAGGACTGGTTTATGATGCAAATGGATCATTGAGTGAAGCTATGAAGTCTCAACCTCCAAGATTTAGAGAACTCAGGACAAAAATCTCCAGCTGTACCTTGTGGCAGACATACCTTCACCTTTCTGTGCAATGCAGATTACTGGGCATTAAAACCCCTGCGGGCAGCAGGATAAATGGCGACATGCAGGGACATCAGAGCGGTTGCTCAAGGTGAAGCAGAAGTTTTCAGAGACAAAGTGAGGAGGGCAACATGTGGGCTAGTGGTCTGTGAATAGGCTGGACTGTTGTGACAAAGTGACACACACCTAACACAGCCCTTGCCCAATAAAGCAGAAGCCACCACACTTCTCCTGGGACTGGGCTCCTTGCAGGTGGCTCCTGCCCATGAAATCACCACCGGAAGGCTAGAGCGCTGGGATGCTGCCAGCCGGCCAGCCTCTGATCAGAATGACAATACTTGCCCATGAGGCCTTCTTCACAAGCATGTCACATGTTGCCACAAAATCATCCCGGTCAGGGGTCGTGGAGAAAAGGAGGCCGTCTGGGTGCCAGACCACTGGTGTACTGAGGAATGGCACATTGAAGCCCTAATCTCCAAGGTGATGGTGTTGGGAGGTGGGGGCCCTGGGTGGAGCCCTCATGAAGGAAATCAGGGCCCTTATAAAAGGGCCCCCAGGGCTCCCCTGCCCTCCCTCCAGGAGGACAGTGAGAGCGCGGCTCGGAACCTGGAAGCAGCTCTCTCCAGACAGCAGGTCCTCTGGTGCCTTCATCTCCGACTTCCCTTGTCTGTTGTCCAAGCCACCCTGTCTGTGGTGGTTCTGTTTCTAGCAGCCCGACCGGCCTAAGACAGCCCTGCTCCTGCAGAACACCAGTCCGGCCTGGTCACCGCGAGGGGACGTGTGCTTCTCCCTGGTCCTGCGTTGTCACTCTGCATGGCTTCGCTCCCACCCCGTGTCTTCCCGGACCCTGGGTGACTGTTGTGAAGGGGAGACAGTACAGGCACAGGTCACTTCTCTCCGCTGGACCATATGGTTTTTATCAGTCCGCCCATCTGTTCCCACTTTTTTGTTTAAAACATCCATCTTTCATATACGTCAGGAAAGAAATGCCCTAAATGCACTCCCGCGTCGGCAGGGCCCCCGTTTACAAGCTCTGCTGAGTCCTCCTCCTCTCGGGAAAGCACATTCGGAGACTGGTGCCAGAGGGCCCGCGTCAGCTTGCCAGAGCCGAGGTTCAACTCTCAGGAGCTTCGTGAGCCAGTCGTGACCCAGAGGCAGGGAGCTGCCACCTGGTCTTCCCTGGGAGACCATCAGCACCTGCCTGGGAGCCAGTGGAGCTCACGGTGACCCAGGAGGAGATCTGAACGCGAAGGCCACCTTCTCCCTCAGTGAGCACTGGTGGGGGGACCTTTCTGGGGACCCTGGTCTCTTCCTCCCATTGTCCCTTCTCCGTGGGCTTCGCTGTCACTCTCATCTTCCTCTCCTTCCTCTCCCCCGTCCTCTGCTCTTCATCCTCTCGGAAGATCAAGTGCATTCCTGGCTGTAGGCAACAAAAGACTTCTGAAGATGTTTACTCTCTCCTAAAATATTAGCAATGTCCTCGGAATCCGAGCGTGGGCTCCCAGGGGAGGCCGGCTCCCTCGGCCCGGGCTCAGCACATCCACAGAACGTGGATGCTCGGCCAGATGTGAATAGCATCTCTGTTTGAGCCCACAGAGCAAATGAGTTTAGAAAAGGGCCAGAGAAAACCGTCTCTCCCCTTGCTCAGCAGCACAGTGAGTGCCAGGTGCGTAATTTTACCTTTCAACAACAAATGAAAATTCTTGGCTCGTTCTACACCAATTTCTGCCTCTTCTTTGGCCCACCTGGGATGTGTACAGCTTTTGACATGTCCTGAAGAAAGTTGGCTTTGCGAAACCGATGGGAATTTAGAAGGAGAAAGGCAGGATTTATGAGAGCTAATTGTGTGCCTGGAGCTCCCTGTGTCCACACAGCTGAGCGCGGAGGCCAGAGCCGCAGAGTGCTGGGCCGCTGCCAAGCCAGGCCTGCCGTCCACGCTGGGGCTGCCTCCGTGTGGGCACTGGAGTTCTAGAATGCTCTGAAGCTGCCCTTTGTTCCTGCACCATGGGCAGACACGGCCACAGCACCCTGGGCCTGAAACCCTCACACAGGCCTGGGGGACACGCTTCACGTCGTGGGCAGCACCAGCCTCCTCGTTCTCACTGTGCCTTTCAGAAACAAACGTTGAATTATCCACAGCATCGGTGTAACATCTCTCCTTCTCTAAAGATGAATAAATGTGTGTGAGTGTCTGTGAGAGAGAGAATGGAGAAATCTACCTGGTCATGCATTCAGTTCACATCAGCACTTCATTTTGATTTTTGTTATTTGGCATAACGACACTTGACTTCCTCTGTGCCGGCCAGAGAACCTCCCATCCATGGAGGAAAACACTGTCTCTCTTCTCTTCCAGCCACAGTTCCCTCCTGGCACACGTGAGACAGACCCAGGGAGCGCCGTGTCCCAGCTGCGGGCAGAAGCCCACGTGTTGGTCAAAAGCTGGACCAATGTCTCAGAGTGAAGCCACGAGCCCACGCTTGTGGCTGCAGGTAAGCCACTTGCCTGCAACAGAGAAACGGGGCACAGACTCTGCCCCAAACATCTATGCATCTGGCGCTAAGGACGCTGCATGGCAGAGCGTGGGCTGCTTCAAGCCAACTTTTAAAATATCTGATAAGTATCTAATGAAGCATTCATGGGCCAACAAACCATTTGTAGTTTTATTATGAAGATGTATTTCTTCTTCACTGGAAGCTTGGAATGTGATTCCAAACCAGGGTTTCTGAATGTGTGTTGCATAGATGACTGGTGGTCTGCCAGACACAGCTTGGGGCCAGGAGCCGGTCCAGATGTGAGCGAGGGCGCCTGGGGCTGACTCTCCGCCTTCACAGGGAAGAGGGGCGGGGGCCAGGAGGGGCGGGGCCAGGAACCAGGAGGGGTGGGGCCAGGAGGGGCGGGGGACAGGAGGGGCGGGGCCAGGAACCAGGAGGGGTGGGGGCCAGGAGGGGGGACCAGGAGGGGCGGGGCCAGGAGGGGGGACCAGGAGGGGCGGGGCCAGGAGCGCGGGTGTCCGACCACATGGTCACAGAGCCACATCCCTCAGCTTCTCTCCTGGAAGTGTCGGTGTCGAGAGCAGATACGGAGAACCCAGCTAGAGGGCCAGAGGGCTGCGTGAGGGCAGGTCTTACTCTTTGGGCAGCTTGATGCAGTCTCTGAAGTCAAGTTTCCTTCAGGTTTGATGCTTGCATGTAGCAACAGGCCAGCTGAGACTCAGTTTCCCCGTACAGACCGTGGATGACTGCACCCGCCTGAAGCACCTTGTGAGGGTGAAGTGTGATCCCCGCAGAGCCTGAGGCACAGCCATTGCTCAGTAAACCCTTTCTTCCCAGATGACCACAGGTTTGCTGGAGCCTTTCTTTTCAGAGGGGTCGTGTCTGCTTGTGGAAGTTGCACTCCTACTCCTCAGGGAGAAGTTTGAGGGCCACCAGTTAGAGACCAGCCGAGGTGAAGTGTGTGACTGGCCACACAGGCACGGCCCAGGCAAGAAGCCCAAGTCGGACCTCCCGTTTCTGGTACACTTCATTGCGAGGCCTTCAAATTCCACGTGCACAAGGGGGATACCGAGTCCTGGGGTCTCCTGGTCTGTGCTGTGGACCAACACCCCCACCCACAAAATTCTCTGGGGGTCACTCAGGGTGACCAGCTGGCCCTCAACCCAACGTCATCCTTCCTGCCCTCTCCCACAGAAGCCGCTGGAATGTCACCCCATTGTCCTTGTGGCCCACCCGGGGCAGGTCCTGGGAAAGGCACATTCTCACCCTTTTCTGACATCAGCAAACCATGAGGTGCCCTGCACTTCAGCCTCTGCCCGTCTGTGCACTGGCCTGGGAAGACACAGTGCCTGCAGGAGAGGGGGGCTGCGTCTGCCATGCTGCTACCCCAGGGCTGCGCTTCCCTGTGCTTGTCGGCCAGAGGACCCCGTGTCCTCTCCACGTCCATTCTCCATGTCCAGCGGCCAGAGGACCCCGTGTCCGCTCTCCATGTCCACTCTCCACATCCGGTGGCCAGAGGACCCCGTGTCCACTCTCCATGTCCACTCTCCACATCCGGCAGCCGGAGGACCCCCGTGTCCACTCTCCATGTCCACTCTCCACGTTCACTCTCCACGTCCACTCTCCATGTCCAGCGGCCAGAGGACCCCCATGTCCACTTTCCATGTCCATTGGCCAGAGGACCCCGTGTCCACTCTCCACGTCCGCTCTCCACATCCATTGGTCAGAGGACCCCCGTGTCCACTCTCCACGTCCGCTCTCCACATCCATTGGCCAGAGGACCCCCGTGTCCACTCTCCACGTCTGGTGGCCAGAGGACCCCCTGGGTCCACTCTCCACGTCCATTGGCCAGAAGACCCCCGTGTCCACTCTCCATGTCCATTGGCCAGAGGACCCCCGTGTCCACTCTCCACGTCCGGTGGCCAGAGGACCCCACGGGTCCACTCTCCTTGTCCACTCTCCATGTCCATTGGCCAGAAGACCCCTCATGTCCACTCTCCACATCCACTCTCCACGCCCATTGGCCAGAGGACTCCCCGTGTCCATTCTCCATGTCCGCTCTCCACGCCCATTGGCCAGAGGACCCCCCGGGTCCACTCTCCACATCCACTCTCCATGTCCATTGGCTAGAGTACCCTCAGTGTCCACTTTCCTGTGCTTGTTAGTCCGTGTGGTATCTTGAGCAATGTCCGCACTGTGGAAAAGACACGCACACCAGAGAGAAGTCTGAGGGCGATTCCAGTCTGAACTCCTGTGCACACCGAGAATGACATTTACAGAATAATGTGTCAGCAGCTGAAAGTTACTGCATATAAAAACCAGCTTATTCCTTAGGGTGTAGGGCAGTGGTCCCCAACCTGTTTTGGGCCACGGACCGGTTTAATGTCAGAAAATATTTTCACGGACCGGCCTTTAGGGTGGGACAGATAAATGTATCATGTGACCAAGACAAGTGTCAAGAGTGAGTCTTAGACAGATGTAACAGAGGGAATCTGGTCATTTTTTAAAAATAAAACATCGTTCAGACTTAAATATAAATAAAACGGAAATAATGTAAGTTATTTATTCTTTCTCTGCAGACCGGTACCGGACCGCGGCCCAGGGGTTGGGGACCACTGGTGTACTGTAGGGGATGCCCAGGTCTGGGGAGGCTTTGGAAGGAGCTGGATCCTGACTGGTCTTCAAGGAGCAGACATGAGTTATGAATTGGCAGCTGGGAGAATGCTGCCCATCAGGCCAAGGTAAACACCGCCCTGCTCGACGGTGCACAGTGCTCCCCGCTCTCTGAGCATGCGCGACTCCCCACACACAAAGCAGAATACTGGGCTTTAAGTTTACTCACAGACTCTCATTATAATCCTATATTCAGTGACTCATGACTTTCTGAAAACTCTTTGGCTGAAACTATTTATTCTTGGGTTCCCCTCACCCAAAGAGGTCATTTTGTGTGAATGTTTAAAAGTGAACAAAACTGAGTTTCATTTTTGAGTCATGGGAGAAAGTATTTTTAAAAAATAGTCGTCTTTGCTCTGCAACATAATTTCTAAGTGGTAGGGCCAAATTATTTAGATTTAACATGCTGCTGAAGAATGTCTGGGCTATTTCCACCACTGGCCAAGTTTATTTGCGAACACGCTTTTTTTTTTATTTTTTATGTCTACCAAAGGGCTACAGATGTATCATTCCTCCCCCCAAAACACTGACGATGTTCCGCAGGTACAAAAGACTTCTCAGATTTACGAGGCTGAAATACTTTGTGGTGCTAAGTCAGAGCTGAACCAGACAGTTAAGGGTCTGTTTCTACACTCAGAGAGACTAGAAATCTATACCTAGACACCCTGTCGATCAAATGTGAGGGTAGAAATAAGTTCTTAGGCAACAAGATCTTCAGACAGTCGCTTTCCACAGGATTTCTCAGGATGCTCCTGATGTTACTCTCCCATGACCAGGAGCCCACCAGGAAGGAAGGGAGGGGGTTCCAGTGTGGAGAGGAGAGGGGAAGCAGGCCAGGGGGGGAGGAGAGGGCCCCACCACTGCAGGTCTGCTCCTGGGCCAAGGTCACCACCCACGTCCACTGAGCTGCCCGGTCTGACCTGCGGCTGAGCTAGACCACTTGCTCTTCTCACCTGGCTTAGACGAGGATGTCACTGCAGCCTAATGTCCTTGTCACAGGCTGAATTACGTCCCCACAGTTCACACGCTGAAGCCCTGATGCCGTGTGACTGCCAGTGACAGAGGTGACCGAGGATCAGTGAAGCTGTGAGGGTGGGGCCTGAGCAGAAAGGGATGCACCGGGGCTCCCCTCTCTCTGTGCACTCAGGAGGCGAAGGGCAGGTGAGGACACAGAGAGGCCGCAAGTGACAGAGGTGACAGAGGATCAGTGAAGCTGTGAGGGTGGGGCCTGAGCGGAAAGGGATGCACCAGGGCTCCCCTCTCTCTCTGTGCACTCAGGAGGCGAAGGGCAGGTGAGGACACAGAGAGGCCGCAAGTGACAGAGGTGACAGAGGATCAGTGAAGCTGTGAGGGTGGGGCCTGAGCGGAAAGGGATGCACCGGGGCTCCCCTCTCTCTGTGCACTCAGGAGGCGAAGGGCAGGTGAGGACACAGAGAGGCCGCAAGTGACAGAGGTGACCGAGGATCAGTGAAGCTGTGAGGGTGGGGCCTGAGCGGAAAGGGATGCACCGGGGCTCCCCTCTCTCTGTGCACTCAGGAGGCAAAGGGCAGGTGAGGACACAGAGAGGCCGGCGTCTGTGTGCCAGGAGGAGCCCTCTCGCCAGGAACCGTCCACTGACCCCTGGACCTGGGACTTGCAGCCTCAGGACTGTGAGGGGGAGTGCTGCTGAAGCCTCGTCTATGACAGCTATGGGGTCGAGGTAAGGCAGCAGGGAGCGTTCCCCGCTGAGCGGGCATGTGGCTGTCATGAGATGCAGAAGTCACAGAGGAGCTCGCTTCTCTCTGGCCACATTTTCGCCAAACTGTCCAACTCCTGCCTCAGGACTGAGCCCTGAAGATGCCCCGACTGTGGTGAAGCTACATTTTCCTGAATCCATGTCCTGAGCATGAACTTTCCAGCCAGGCTCTGTCATCTCTCCAGAACAGGGCTGAGGTTTTCATTCCCTGGAGACGCCAGGTTAACAAGGGACAAGTCTCCTTCCTTACCCAGGGAGGGCCATGACTGTGTCTTCACTGTCGTATGACTCACCTTTCACATCCACATGTCCCCAAACGACTAATAACAGAGTAATAAAACATTTAATGGCAAAGAAGAAGAGTCTGCTTCGAGTATGTACCTGAGAACCTGTCTCTTCCTGTCACAGTCCAGGAAAGCCACAAAGTCCACTGTTGCTGCATATCAGACACACATAGAAGGCATCGTAAAGCACGCCCTTCATGATGAGAGACTTCCCTGTCACACAAAGACACAACAGCTGAGGGGAGAGAAACACCGTCCGCTGTCACGGGCACTCCGCTCTGCCCTTCACCTGAGGCAGCCAGGGGCCTGGGAGCTTCCCGGACACCCTCTGGGTGTGACAGCAGGGGGCGGGTCACCAGGAGGAGAGGCCTGTGGCTGGGGTTCCCCACCCCCCAGGGGACACAGAGGTGAATGGGGCCGACTCAAGAGTGAGGTGGGAGAAAGCATCCCCTGTTCACCCTCCTGACTAAATAGCAGAACCACACGGCAGCAGCGAGCTTATTTTTAACTCTTCTTACAAATATTTGAGTTAAATCTTTAGATAATTGCATATGATGTATTCCCTAATTAGAGTCAGTACTTCCCAGTGAATCATTCCGTGTTTCAGTTTCCGGATCTCAGAGAACGTTCAGGTGGAAACAGGAACAGACCTGACACAGACAGAGACCCACCCGTGGGTGAGGAGTCCGTCCCCAGGACAGCCAGCCTCTGTGTGCTCAGCACTCTGGCTGTGCCGTCTCCCTGGACACACCGCCTGCCCATCCCCCTCCCTCCTCTCCCTCTGTCAGACTGGCTGGCTGACCAAGGAGACTTCACCCCGCACTCTGGACGGTGGGCGAGCTGTCGGCTGTGGGGCTGAAGACGCCTTCCTTCTCACAGAGGCCACATGCCCGCCCTGCTCCTGAGCCCTCACTGCTGAGGGGCCTGGGAACCCGTCTGAGGAGACGAGCAGGTGACCGTCTGGCCCCCAGGGACGCCCAGGGGACAGGACGGCCGGGCCACCCTCCCTCCCAAGTGTCAACATGGCCTCACCAGGAGAGGTGAGGTTCTGCTAAGTAGGCAGCCACAAACGTGTTTTCTTTAAAGGAAACAAGGAACAATTTTTCTTACTGCATAAAACCAAAAGTGTAGCACTTAATCCTAGTCTGTTTCACTTGTGAGCAAATCCACCCCCACTGTGGTCTCACCTCTCAGGGAGTGAAATGAGTGCTGAGGCTAGCACTCGGCCCCCTGGGCTGGCCTTGACCATACCTGACCTTACACGGTGCCGTGACTATCTCGACGTCCCTCTGAAAGCAAGAGTCAATGCTATTGCACACGTGAATTCTTTTTTTTTTTTTTTTGTATTTTTTTGTATTTTTTTGAAGCTGGAAACGGGGAGAGACAGTCAGACAGACTCCCGCATGTGCCCGACCGGGATCCACCCGGCACGCCCACCAGGGGCGACGCTCTGCCCACCAGGGGGCGATGCTCTGCCCCTCAGGGGGTGTCGCTCTGCCGCGACCAGAGCCACTCTAGCGCCTGGGGCAGAGGCCAGGGAGCCATCCCCAGCGCCTGGGCCATCTTTGCTCCAATGGAGCCTTGGCTGCGAGAGGGGAAGAGAGAGACAGAAAGGAAGGAGGCCGGGGTGGAGAAGCAAATGGGCGCTTCTCCTATGTGCCCTGGCCGGGAATCGAACCTGGGTTCCCTGCACGCCAGGCCGACGCTCTACCGCTGAGCCAACTAGCCAGGGACACACATGTGAATTCTTAAGTGAAGTTCTGTGGGTCTTCGGAACAGCTGATATGACCCAGAAAACAAATATGGTATTATTTAACCTATGCTTCTGCAACTGATTTTTTTTCAAATTATTAAATTAATAATAAAAGTTATAATGAACATGGATGAAGAAACTCTCAACAAGTGCCAAGAGGTGGCAGATGGAAAGCAAGGCCCCCCCCTCCCTCCCCGTCACCAGGGTCCCAGGGCCCCCTTCCCGCCCCATCACCATGGTCCCAGGGCCCCCCCCCCCGCCCCGTCACCACGGTCCCAGGGCCCCCCTCCCGCCCCGTCACCAGGGTCCCAGGCCCCCCCCCGCCCCGTCACCAGGGTCCCAGGCCCCCCCCCGCCCCGTCACCACGGTCCCAGGGCCCCCCCCCGCCCCGTCACCACGGTCCCAGGGCCCGGCCCCCCCCGCCCCGTCACCAGGGTCCCCCCCGCCCCGTCACCAGGGTCCCAGGGCCCCCCCCGCCCCGTCACCAGGGTCCCAGGGCCCCCCCGCCCCGTCACCAGGGTCCCAGGGCCCCCCCCCCCCCGCCCCATCACCAGGGTCCCAGGGCCCGGCCTGACCAGTCACAACTCAGGGAAAAGAGATTTACTGCTCAGGGGTTGGAAATGGTAAAGGCTGAGGCAGAACCTTGCTGTCTGTTAACAGAGCCGTGAGGCGGTCTCTACTGTAATGGACCCCACAGAGGACAGTGTCAGGAGATGTGGCGACTGGGAGCCACTGACATATTGTGACCAGGTGGCTGACATTACGTGACTTAGGTTTTCAAATACAACCACTCTGATTTCTGTGTAGATAATAAAGTTGGTGGGCGGGGAACAGGGAACTACTACAATATTCCACACAAGAACCGATGGTGTTCCAGCTGGTCGAGGCAGTACAAGTATGGAGCTGCCCACTAATGACGGAGCTGTCTACTGATATGGAGCTATCCACTGAGGATGTAGCTGCCCACTCAGGACAAAGCTACCCACTGATGATGGACCTGTCCATTGGTAACGCTGTCTGCTGACGACAGACCTGTGTGCAATGACGGTACTGTCCACGGACGAGGTGGGTTAGCCCACGAGAGGAGCAGCGTGCAGGGTAAGGGGCCCATGGGTGTGGTGCGTGTTCTAGGCATTCAAGAAGTGCTGAGCAGACGGATGAACACGTGAGTTTAAATTCAGAGTGGAATAAAATCTAGGCCGGCGATATAAAGTTGGGAGTTTTCACATCGAGTGACATTTAAAGCCGAGAGGCTGGATGAGGTCACTGTGAGGTTTAATTTTATGAGTAAACGTGACTGAGCCACAGGGAGCCCAGATATTCGGTCAGACATTACTCCGGGCGTGCCTGTGAGGGTGTTCCTGGGTAATATGGACAAATCGGCAGATCGAGCAACGCTGGGTGCCATCCAATCAGCTGAAAGCCTGAAGAGAACACATGGCTAACATTTGCTCAAGTAAGAGGGAGCTCCACGTAACAGCTGCCCTGAGTGGGGTGTCAGTCTCTTCCTGCTTCAGACTGCAGCATCAGCTCTCCTGGGCCTCCGGTGTGTCCACGGCAGACCCCGGGACTTCCAGCCCCCACACTGCGCGAGACCGCTTTCCCTCGTGCGCATGCGCTCTGACTCTCCTTCCTCATTTCCTCCCTTCCCGAGTTTTCTAATTAGATGGACAGAGATCCAGGGACCATGTGGGACGATGACGGAAAGAACACAAAGTTGGATCAGGCCAAATGCATGGCTGTGGCCACCAAGCAGAGGTTCTGCGCTGAACGATGCAGCTCAGGGAGTCGGGAAGGACGCACAGTTCGACTGGTCAGTTGACTAAAACAGGGCCCAACAGGTGGCCCACAGGGGGCTGAGATGCTGCGCCTGCCTTGGTTTCTTGTAGACAAGGATACAAAGGCTGGGGCTTGGGTATTCTCTCTCCTCTCCCTAGAAATCCGCAACACGGCACTTGACCCCAATCAGTCACCTGGAATAGACATCTCATTAATCACAAGAGGCATCAGATGAGAAAACAGGCAGATGAACGTATTCGTTTCTGCTGCTGGAAAAACCCACGGAGCCTGTGCACGTTTGATGATGAATCTGTGTTTGCACGACCAGAACACACACATGCGACGGGCAGGACACCTGGGTTACTGACGTGGCAGGAAGAACATTCTGTGCTGATGCACGTTCTGTTGCCCTGGTTACCGATTGCAGACAAAGGCCGTAGCCCCACGCTGTACCAGGCGGTGAACGGGAAAGGGGAGTCGCCAGCGTCGTCCACGCACTTCTGGGTTCACACTGAGCCCAACCTCCTGGCTGGGCTCGACCTCAGTCCACCCAAATTCCTTCCACAGGGAGACTCAGAGAGCAAGCTATCAGCTTCGGGAACTTCTTTTGTTGGCTCTGGCTCATCGGATGCACATCCAAGGCCTTTATTTAACAGGAAGTATGCAGGGCCTGATCTCAACAGAACTGGAAAATCACTCGGAAATTTTCCCATGCGAATGTTCTGCAAGCTCTGTTTGAGGGACCTTTACGTGGGTCGTTCATAAAAGAACGGTTGTTTACCTTCCCTGGCCTGTCGCACACCTCATTTTTCGATATAATGTTTCAGTGTAATGACCCATTTGTTCCCTCTGTCCTGTTTATCCTTACACACAATTCTAGCCCACGATTAAATTTTTCTTTCTATGACTGTGTTGTCTGGAATAATCACATTGTCAAGAATTCCTTAAGCGGAAATCCCGGCAGAGGTTGTTCAGGGTTCCATTATTGAACGTGAGTTAGTTTCTCGGAGTTTATTTCTGCTCTGGGTTCCATGGGGCACAGGGACTAAGACTTTAGGTCTCGTGACAGAAGGCCAGCTGGTGACCCCAGAAGTTCCATGCTAACAACAAATGCCTAAGACTATACTTTCAGGGATCATTTCTATAGTTTGTGACAACAAACGCCACCACAGGACAGTATCCAGCAAAGGGGTCAATTTTTCCTTGATGAATGAATAAATCGCTGATATTCCTCAAGGGCTCAAAGACATTTTGGACTCCAAACAGCCTCCCTTCCTCAGGTACAGAGTCCTTTAGGGCAGTGGCTCTTAGACTTGACTGGGTCTGACACGTAGGAAACCTGTGAAAGATGCCACACAGGGGACGTCCCCCAGACCCTACGGCAGGTGGGAGTGGTCAGGAGCTGAGCCTGCAGTCTGACAGGACCAGGTAGCTCCCAGGCAGGCAGAGAATGGACCCCTCTTGGAGGAACCCTAGCAAAGAACACAAAGATCTGAAGAACCCTGGTGGAACTGTGGACACCTTATTGTCAGAGATGGCCTCCTTTTCATTCAAAATGGTTAATGCTTTCTTTAAAAACGACTTCTGAATAACACTACAAACTAGGGCCACTTAAAAGAAAAAAAAAATCTTTACTCCGTCCAAAACTAAAAACCTAATTTCAATGAAGAGAGAGGCGGTGCCCCCCCCCCCACACACACACACAGACTCGAGTTGGAAGGGCCCGGGAGGCACTGCTCGGGGACCGTGACGGTCTGCGACTCGGAGGTAGGGATGGAAGACACGCTGGAAGCCTCAGAGGACGAGCGTCTCCCAGGAACTGTCGATTAGAATCCCGGCCCGATCACAGATCACATAAACTCTGACTGTGCTTGGTGAGCGTGAAGCCTGCGTGCTTTCTCCGTGTGAGCCCAGCTCTTAAATGTTTCATATGGTAGATCCAATCCAGACCCCACGTCTGATTCTGATTTATCCTCATTCAGCTCCTTGAAATATTAAAGCTATTTAATGTCAAGAAAGGCCTCTTAATGGCCTTTTAATCCTTTTCTCTTAAAAGCAGAACTTCTGATTTGCCTAGAATGAGCAAATACAAAACATCAAAAAAGTTTGGCCCTAAACCAAAAGTCTGCAATAATCAAAGGCAACTACCAACGTGGCAAATAGGTCCTCATTCCAACTTCTCCACAGGCCGGAGGGACACTAGGCACACAGTCCTGGCCGCGCACCCTCCCAAGGGCCACTGGGACACACCAGTGTGGATGGTCCCCACACACACGCGTGCACACAGGCACCCTCGTGCACAGGTTCAGACACAGATACACACGTGCATACACATTCACACACATGTGCACACATGCACAGCATGCAGACAGGCACGCACACGAACACACACACACAAAGCACATGCATGCCTACAAGTACACTTACTTACACATGCACACAGAGATAACAGAAGCACACACAGGCACACCACACACACACACGGAGCAACATGCTAAATCTAGTTTCAAAAGCAAAGCTGGGGAAGCCACTTTGACTCCCAATCATCTGTCACAAAACTCACTCAGCCTCGCTGCCCTGGGATTCGCCCCCTTCGGTTTCTGCCATCAGAACGTCGACCTTCCCCCTCAGCTCTCGAACCCTTCCAATAACACTGCAGGGTAATCACTGCTCTCATCACCCCAACTTCAAACCAACCAGCCCCAGAACACGCTCTTCTAAGGCTTCATTCCGCCTGTGTGACCATAAAACACACGTGTGCACTGCCCCCGTGTGCTTGCGTGTGTGACTTCTGTGGGGAGTGGACGACCACATCCAGTGTCAGGTGCCACCTGACGCCTGCAAACCCCCACAGCACGGAAAGCGCCATCAGGGAGCGAGGGTGACAGTGAGAGGTACCCAGAATCCCCAGCCTGTGCTGCGGGGGTCTCAGCGAGCCAGGCGAGAGACAGCCCCCCGCCAGGACAAGTGGCTAAGGGTTTACACCCCCCCCCCCTGCACTCCAGCCTTCATGGACCCTGTGAGTCCCAGCACCGCCAGCCTACGCCCTAGGCCAGAAGCCCCTGCTGACGGGCGGCCCCAGATGCCACTGCTGGGGCAGGTGGCCCGGGATGTCCAACAGGCTCCTAATGAAATGTCCCTCAGAGGGGAGAGAGCCCCACCAGAGGAGGGTGACAACGTGATAACTGACTGCTAAGTGCACCCGGGATGTGACGATGCTGTTACAGGTACAAGACATTTTCAGGAATGGGGTATTATTACACTCAAGCATATTTCAAGGGCAAGGCTCAAAAACGGTTTTGATTTGTGTCTCTAAGAGAACTTACAAATGAAGGATGGTTTTTAAGGAGTTAGTTGGTGTTTTTATTTCTCTCTGTGCATGGTTTGTGCATTTTTCTGTCCAAGACCCTATTTTAGATGAGTACTGGATTTCAAATTTTGGGTTTCTCAATTCAAAAGTCACTTCCTGGGCAATGTCCCCAAGACCACACTAAATTCTCTAGCAGCCCCAAGCATGAGGTCAGCCTGCTGCCCCTGATGTGGCCAAGGCTCAGGGACACTACAATCGGATGTCCTCCTGGGAGGCCAGAAGCTGTCACTGAAGATAGAGCTGTCAGTTGACGCTGTCGACAGTTTAGCACAGTAAGTACACAGTGCTCCCATAACCCTAAAGTACAGGTCTTCAGGCATTTCTTCACCTCAGATTGAGAGTCTATTCTCAAAAGAAATGTAAATAAAGGGAACAGAAAGTAAGGCTGTCCCCCAGGGAGGTGGGGCAGGAGGCAGGCTCCTCCATGTGTCTCCCCAGGGACCCTAGGCTGTGAGGCGCCTCAGGGGAGTGGGGACCATAGGCTCCGAGCACGTCTGCTGGGGTCACGGTGGACAAGCACCAACCATGCAATCAGACAGACAGACAGACCAGGCTTCCGCCTCTGGGTGTCCAGCTCCCCCTGCACATCAGCCTCTCACTGCCACCCTGGAGCCCCTGGGAGGGGGCAGAGGCCTTGGAGAGCAGAGAAGCTCCCTTCCTTTCCTCCATCAGCAGTGGCAGCAGGGTACTGGCCATGCAGGGGGCACTAGCTAAGCATTCGTGAATTACAGAGACACCCGAGAACCAGCAGGCCTTGTACTACAGAGCTGTTATGTAGGTTCTGAGTTCCAAGCTGGACGGGATCATTTAAAACCACATTTAAATTTATGCCAGCACCGTCCCTGAATGTGCTAGGTGGGGGGACTTCAGGTGGGGACGGCAAGACCCCAGAGCCCTGGACATGCACAGGGAGAAACACCACAGCCTCAGCATAGCTCTCAACCAGCCCTGACCTCACATGCTCAACAGGTCTGTGGTGGGCACTGTCTGCAGTGCTGTCATTTTAAAAATAAGCATGGCAGCCTGACCAGGCAGTGGCACAGTGGACAGAGCATCAGCCTGGGATGCTGAGGTCCCAGATGCAAACCCCAAGGTCGCCAGCTTGAGCACAGCTCATCCACTTCAGTGCGCCGGGGTCGCCGGCTTGAGAATGACATCATAGACATGACCCCATGGTCACTGCTTTGAGCCCAAAGGTCACTGGCTTGAAGCCCAAGGTCACTAGCTTGAGCAAGGGGTCATGGGCTTGGCTGAAGCCCCCAGGTCAAGGCACATATGAGAACACAATCAATGAACAACTAAGGCGCCATAACTATGAGCTGGTGTTTCTCATCTCTCTCCCCTCTTGTCTGCCTGTCCCTGTCTGCCTGTCTCTATCTCACTAAAGTAAAACAGTTTAAACAAAGGTAAGCACGGCAGTGAAGCCAGACAGAAGCACACTGGAGGCCCCCTGCTCTGCGAAGCTGGACAGTGGGGTGAAATCTGCATCAGAACGCTGAGGCCTCAGCCGTCCTCCCCGGGGAGGTTGAGGGTCAGCTCTGTGCGCCTCTCTTGGCTCGACTTGCGTGGGTGCACCAGGAATGACCTTGGGATTCTGGGAACAAGAGAAAAGCACAATCAGAAAGAGAGTCACCAGGACTTAACAATCAGATGTGTGTTTCCTCTGGCCTCTCTCCCATCAGGGAGGAAAGAAAGCATCCAACTTGCTGCCCAGCAGAGCTGTCGTTGGGCGGGGTCTGCATCCACCCAGCAGCCGGGGGCGGGACCAGTCTCTCAGGACCCGCGGGGGCTGTGTGCAGGCTCCCTCGCACAACCCCCCAATGCTGACCAGCCCAGCCCACAGACTGGCCACAACTGGGACCCCAGCCTGCGCAGACACGTGCACCCCGGTCTCCACGCTCACTCACGTGCACGAACACGAGGCTTCCCCTCTGCCCAGACGGGGCCGCAGTCTGCAGATGGGAGGGCCCGGAGCTGTTTGTCCCTGCAGGTTTCCCGGGAGGAAGCGCCGCGTGGGGTTCGTGGGCCGCCCCACACACCTGGCCCGGGCCACTACCCTCTGCGCGCCTGGTCCGCGCACGCTCGGTGGCCATCCTGGGCTCGGGTCTGGGCTCTCCGGTTAACGGGGAGGCGGGGAGGCTGGGTTCGGACGACTCCCCATTGTGGGGACTCTCGTCTCTTCCCCGAGACCAGAGTCCCCCTCCCCGGGGCAACCCCGCACCCTGGCACCGGCAACTAGGAGAATAGACAGCCGGCCTGCTCACACCTGCCGGCAACACATCTGGCCCGTCCCACCGGCCCCCGGGGGTGGCCACGGCCGCCGCCTCTCCCTACTTGTCCCCACGGACAGCCCGCGCCTGTGTCTGGAAACGCTGCCTGGAAGCCACTGGGAAACGAAGCGTCCTCCTGCTCCAGTGCTCCTGGGGCTCGCGCGTCCCCTTCAGCACACACTGGGATGGCTGTCCGCCCCTCGAGGAGGAGCAGCGGGAAAGAAACCCACTGACACGACGTTTCCGCCAGACTTAGGTCGGTACACTCACTTCGCTGCTTCAGGCAGGCCTGGGCCGGTGCTCAGAAGCCCCGTTAGTCAGGGGCACGGGGTGTCAGGGCCTCGGCCGGCCGGCGGGGTAGCGCTGACTGCTCGCCCGGCTCCACCCTGACGCAGGGCGTGGCTCCTGCGCCGCCTCTTGTGTATTTCCGGCGTGTGACGTAGTACTTCCGGTCTCTGTGACATAAGTACTTCCGGCATGTGACATAGTACTTCCGTCCTCTGTGACGTGAATCCTTCGGCCTCTTTGTTGTACGGTATTTCCAGCGCCTGTGACATGAGTGATTCCGGCCTCTGTGACACGTCTTCTGGCACCTGTGACGTGTACTTCCTGCCTGTGTGACGTAAGTACTTCCGGTCTCCGTGCTGTATTTCTGGCCTCTGTGACGTAAGTACTTCCAGCCTCTGTGATGTAAATACTTCAAGCCTCTGGGACGTCAGTACTTCCAGCCTCTGAGACCTGAGTACTTCCGGCCTTTGTGCTGTATTTCCACCTCCTGTGCTGTGAATACTTCCGGCCTCTGTGCTGTATTTTCGGTCTGTGCGACATGAGTACTTTGGCCTCAGTGCTGTACAGTATTTCTGGTGCCTGTGACGAGTACTTCCGGCCTCTGGGCCATATTTCCGGCCCCTGTGCCATGAGTACTTCCGGTCTCTGGGCTGTGAGTCTTCCCGCTCCGGGACGAGAGTGTTTCCGGCCGCTCTTCCCATAGCTTCCTTCTCATTAAGCAGGAAGTGCGCCCGCGACCGCACCGCCCGCGACCGCACTTCCCTCCCGAGCTGAACGTGCACTTCCTGTAAGGGACACACAGCCCCACTGCCCGAGTCCGTGGCCGGTGCGCCCGGTCGCCAGCGCCCTGGGGGAGACCACGCGGCCTGCAAAGCCCAGCGTCCACACTGGGCGGCAGTCCTCCCGCCTCCCCGCCCCGCTCCCCGGACCTGATGGACGGGCGGCGCCCCTGGAGGCCAGCGCCCAGCCCCGCGCACGCCACATCCCTCCGAGCTGTGTCCCAGGCAATGGCTCCGGTCGCCCATGAAGAAGGAAAGGGCAGAACTTCCATCGAGAACCCTGAGGTTGGTGGCGTCAAGCTGGCTGCAGTCGTGCGGTGTCCTCCCTGGGGGCCCAGGGCTCCATGCAGGGCCCTGGGTTGTGTGTCCTCTCCCTCCCCGGGGGAGGCCGCTGACCCCACCCGGCGGATGGCCATCGGGGGGCTCCTGTCCAGCGCATTTCCTCTGGCCTTCACCCCGCGGTCAGTCTTCGACTGCCCCTCCTCCACGTGGTCGGGTCTCCTTGGACAGGTGACGTCACCAGGAAATCCCCCAGCCGAGGCTCCCCACGCAGACGCTCACCTGGTGTCTGGAGGCAGCACAGGCGCTCCAGCAGGTGGGGCGGCCCATTTCCAAGAGGCCCCAGGCAGATCCACCCCTCCCCCGCCTTCCCTGCCACCCGGGATTCTTCCCGCCTTTCTGTGTCACTGTTTGAATGATGGGTCCGACCTCCAGGGGTGTCACCCACCAACTCCACGGAAGAATCGATGGCGGCTATTTTCTACAGGGATTTGGATCTGAGCACATGGACAACCGTTCGCCTCCATTTTTTTGTTCAGGCATGGGTTTCATATTTTTAATACTCGACACCGGTACAAAAGCCACTTGAATGTCCAGTCGGCACCAGGATTTCAGTGTCCAAACTCCACCTGCTGGTCACTTCTTGTCCTCAGAAGCAAATAGTTGGTAGATTACCGATGCAGTGCCTTCCCTGAAGACCACAGCCAAGTGGAAGCTCCTTCCGTCCTCAAAGACATGGACGTCACCTCAGTGAAAGGTTGTCCTGCGTGACAATGGCCTTCATCACAGGTTGGCAGAGTGATGTTCACCCACCTGTGACATGAGTGGCGGTTCCTGCCCGTCACGGCCTGAGCCACGTGTGGAAACGGGGAGGGGCTGCCTGGGACAACCTGGCTGGGATCCCGCCTAGGCTCTCTGTGACAGCAGACACGGGACGTCAGTGCTGTGAAGGGTGTCCCCCTCCTTTATAAAAGAGGGTGCTAAAGATCAAACTCAGCATGTCCCAAACAACACGGGGGCATGGCTGAGTCCTGCTGTCTACTTAGTTTGGATCCTTTCTACTAAAACTCCCTTCTCACTTGCCCGTCAGGCGCTGTCTCTGCATTAACGAAAAAAGCGCGTCATCTCAGGCTGGGTCTGGTTCTGACGCCGACGGCCCAGTGGTCAGGAGAGGTGACGTGGAAGCAGACACACGTCTTCCATGGAGGAGAGGAGCTCTCCAGGCTCTGGGAGAGGCCGGCAAGGACACCCTCTGCTTTGTGAGGACAAAGTGGAGGTACCGACAGATGGCCCAATCCTGCACGTCGCGTCTAGGGTCAGACACAGAACACGTGACAGGAAGGCTCAGCTCCCTGAATCTGGATGGAACCTGGCAACCCTGGCCAGCTGAACGTGACCAAATGTTTAATTCAAGGACGAGAAAATCCCCAAATTCAGTCCAATCGCGTTGCTTCTAGAGACTGGTTACCAAAAGCCTGAGCGTAGCATCAACTTGAATGCGATGTGGCTCTTAAACACAGGGTAGTGAATTTTCATATTGAATCACTTTGTTGGGAGAGATATCACAGGGCTGAGAGGAAAGGCCAGGTGAGCAGGCGGCCATGCACCTGGATACCTGGGTCACGTCTGTCACGTCACCTTGGGACAACCCGTTCACAGCTTTAGAAGGCAACTCAAAATTAAACATGGTCAGCCCCTCTTTTAAGATGCAGAACCAGGTTCACAACTGAACTATATTCTAAATACCCCCAGGCCAGTCTCAGATAAAAACTCCCAGTTCTTTTTTTTTTTTTTTTTTTTTCCCATTTTTTTTTTTTTCTTAAGCTGGAAACAGGGAGAGACAGTCAGACAGACTCCCGCATGCGCCCGACCGGGATCCACCCGGCACGCCCACCAGGGGCGACGCTCTGCCCACCAGGGGGCGATGCTCTGCCCATCCTGGGCATCGCCATATTGCGACCAGAGCCACTGTAGCGCCTGAGGCAGAGGCCACAGAGCCATCCCCAGCGCCCGGGCCATCTTTGCTCCAATGGAGCCTTGGCTGCGGGAGGGGAAGAGAGAGACAGAGAGGAAAGCGCGGCGGAGGGGTGGAGAAGCAAATGGGCGCTTCTCCTGTGTGCCCTGGCCAGGAATCGAACCCGGGTCCTCCGCACGCTAGGCCGATGCTCTACCGCTGAGCCAACCGGCCAGGGCTAAAACTCCCAGTTCTTAACGGAAGACAAAACCAACTGTGCCACTGGGAACTCACCTGGGCTTTGACGTCACGTCCACATCGAGGCTCTTCCACACACATCGTCTCCCGTGGATACAGAGTAAGTATCTGTGGCCGTCATTCCAGGACATCTTCATATCTGCTGTCCCCACACAGTGGAGGACAAACAGTCATGTCCAGGAAGGAGAAGGCAGGATGAGTCTAGGGTGGTGGGGCCGCGGGGTCCTTTGGGAAGTTTTGTTCTAGGCCCTCGGGGGGCCGTGTGCTTCAGGAGAGGAGAAAGGAGGTAGGCTCCAGGCCTCCTGAGAGGGATCAGGATGGTAACGGCCAGCAGGAATCACCCTGACCGCTCTCTTGGCCCTTGTGAGGTGTGAAGCTCATACAGCTACATTCGTTTTGCAGAAACCCCAACCAACAGAACAGGCCTGGTTAGGGTGAGGCTGGGGACATGGGCAGCCCTCTCCGAAGGACCCAACCCTGAGACACTGAGGAGTCCTAGAGGTCAGAGGACGTGGCCGGGAAACCTCCACCCTGGCCCCCAACAGGAGCTGTGTTGTTGAGCCGCTGCCTGTGGGGCGTGGGTCTGGCATCTCACACCAGAGGGGAACATGAAGGGAGTGCAGGCCTGGGTTTCTGTCCCCGCCTGGCCTGGAGGGAGATGTGTCCCGAGTCCCAGGACAAGAGCAGAGTGACCAGCAGCAGTCAAGGGGCTCTTGCAGCCAGCTCCTGTGGCCTGCTTCCGGCCCTGGAGGGAGATGTGTCCCGAGTCCCAGTACAAGAGCAGAGTGACCAGCAGCAGTCAAGGGGCTCCTGCAGCCAGCTCCTGTGGCCTGCTTCCGGCCCTGGAGACCTTGGACCAGGACCACCTCAGCCAACCGCTGTGGGTCCCCTTCCAACAATACCCCTTTCCTGCTTTTATCCATCCAGGACGGAGAGAGAAGCAGCCCCCCCCACACACACACACAAGGCGTTGTCAGGGCCTGGGCTGCTGCTCCCCATGAGTCTCCATCCTCAGGGCCGGTGTGGCCACACCCTGGTCATCACATGTCTGCCCAGCTGTGCTGGACCCGAGCTGTATCCCAGAGGCCGCAGGACGTGGGAGGCCGGAGCTCATGCAGCTGGACCGCTGGGCAGCTGGGGAGGGAGTCTCCTCTGACCCCCGTTGTCTGGGGTTCTCTCCCGTGAGGTTTGCGTTGGGCCAGTCGCTCAGGCGTGGATCCCAGCCCCTCATTTCTGTCTGGGCCTTCTCCTGTGGAGGCGGAGCGGCTCTGGGGGCAGAGGTCAGGGGGGGTGTCTAGAAACACCTAGCGTTTCCTGTGGGTGGGACACGAGGGGGCGTGGATCCCTAGGGTGAGCCAGGACCATCACGGTCAGTGTCATACGCCCCCCGGCCTAAGCCCCATGCCCACTACTTCAGGACAGGAAGGGACACAGCACACACAGGGAGTGCAGGGAAGGGGGGCCTTCCCGAGTCCCGTTGTCTCCCAGGCTGGTCTCCCCTGGCTTCCCCTGCGGCCAAAGCTGTCTGTGGCCTGTGACATGGCTTTGGTGGCCCTGTCCCTTCTGCCCCGAGGAAGAGCCCCTGGGCACCTGGACGGGGCCATACAACTTCCTGTTCTCCAATAACTGCGTGAGGAAGAACAGCTTGAGCCATTTCTTCCATAAAACCTCTACATTTACTGCCAGAAGTGTATGGGAGCATCTAATTTCTGTTTCCTGTCTTTGAAAATAATCAGTTTACTTAAAGAGTAGATAACGAAGCCCTGGCCGGTTGGCTCAGCGGTAGAGCGTCGGCCTAGCGTGCGGAGGACCCGGGTTCGATTCCCGGCCAGGGCACACAGGAGAAGCGCCCATTTGCTTCTCCACCCCTCCGCCGCGCTTTCCTCTCTGTCTCTCTCTTCCCCTCCCGCAGCCAAGGCTCCATTGGAGCAAAGATGGCCCGGGCGCTGGGGATGGCTCTGTGGCCTCTGCCTCAGGCGCTAGAGTGGCTCTGGTCGCAACATGGCGACGCCCAGGATGGGCAGAGCATCGCCCCCTGGTGGGCAGAGCGTCGCCCCATGGTGGGCGTGCCGGGTGGATCCCGGTCGGGCGCATGCGGGAGTCTGTCTGACTGTCTCTCCCTGTTTCCAGCTTCAGAAAAATGAAAAAAAAAAAAAAAAAAAAAGAAAAAAAAAAAAAAAAAGAGTAGATAACGAAGACAAGGAGAAAAGCTCATTTCCAACTAGTTTTGTGACCTCCCTGGGGAGGAACCATAGGGAGGAAGCACTCAGGGGACAGCCGGATGCAAAGATCCACACAGATTCTGAGTCACAAACGTCCAGGAAGAGCCACCGGAGAAGCGGCAGACACCTGAGTTTGGAAGTGGCGTGTCTGCTTCAGCCAGTTCAGGACAAAAGGGGACAGCGCGTCCCCACCTCCTCCGGCAGATGGTGACCGATCCAGGACTCGGGCTCAGAGCCTCCACCTGAGCTCTGAATGTCCCCCCACCTCAGTCCAAACCCCCCAGTAAGGTCGTGTCCCTTGAAAGAGTCACCTTCGTCCACATGCCTCAATTAAAAAGGAAAAAAAACATATCTCTGGAGGCTGCCAGTTTTCTGATGAAAAGGGGAACTGCCGATGCTGGTCTTTCTGAGTAAATAAAACACCTCCGCGGTGGAAAATGACGTCTCCTCCTGGAACAAGTCAACACAGGTGTTCCCTAATTGAGGGAGGCAGGTGAGCCGCTGCCGCGATGACAATCGCCCTTTCTCTCCACGGTTCACGTCTGCCGGCCCCTGCGTATCGGCGCGGACTTGACACCTGGCATGTTAGGTATCGAGTTCCCTTATCAATAACGGCCCGCTGCACCCAGTGCCCCCGCGGCAGGCACCTGGGGAGCAATCAAGACCGTGGGAGGAAGGCCGGGGAGCCCAGGGACCTCAGTCAGGGACCGTTGCTCTGGAGGCGCAACAATTCACATCAAAGTACCCAGGGCCTCCGGGAAACCAAATATTGGCCATAAAAGCGCGCGCAGGGGTGAATGGGGCTTTGTTAGCTGTCAGGTGGCGCCGTCAGCTGCAAGGCTTCCAGCAGACGCTCTGAGAAGGAGACCCAGGCTCGCCAGAGGGTTTGGGGGGAGAGATCCAGCCACCGCCACCAAGGAGGCAGGACCCCAACACACAAGGGAAGCCTCAGTCTGAGCCCAGGGCCTGGCCTCTGCCCACCTGCACCTCCAGCCAGGTCTACAACCGGGTGAACCCGCGCCATAGTGTACCGAGGACCAGTGCACACTGCAGTGCACCCAGGCCAGGGTCTGCCCCCAGCACATGCGTGTGTGCGTGCATGTGTGTGAACACGTGTGCGTTGTATACACGTGTGCGTTGTGTGGTGTGCATTTGTGTGCATGTGCCTGTATGTGTGTGCGTGTGTGTGCCCCATGGCCCCACGCATGACCTCTGGCCCCTTGGCTCTGCTGCCCTCGGGCCGCTCTCTCCTCCAGCTCCTGTCCCTGCTCCTCCGACTGCAGCCGCTGCCGGGACCTGGCCTGCCCTCCTTGTGCCAGGCCACCCACTTGTCAGGGGCCAGAGGTGGAGGTGTGACCCTTAGCCTTCTCCTCACACCCCATGCCAACCAGGACACATGGAAGCGGGGCTGCTGCTGTCTGGTCAGCACTGTGGGAGGGAAAGTGGACTGGTCAGCCCCCCAGCGAGTGGCCTCAGAGCAGTGTCCCCAGCTGGAGGGCGCGAACACGGGAAGCTGGGACACGTCCTGGGGAACAGCGCCACCTGGCGGTAGGTCCCCCGGTGTCTTCCCCCAATTCTGCTCCCACACCAGGTCAGAGCCGAGAGGGACACAGCTCTCCCCAGACAGCCTGACCTCTTCTCACGGGGTGAACTGTCTCCCCAGAAAGAGACGTCCCTCCCAGCCCTCAGTCCCTGTGACTGTGGACATTGGGCCTCTGCTGGTGTCACCAAGGTAAGATGGGGTCATGCTGGAGCAGAGGGGCTGCTGATCGATGGCTGCGGTCCTGCCGTTACCAGAAAAGCCACAATACCTCGATTCTTGTCTTGAAAAGACCTCCAGTCATGCAGGAGCACACTCAGAAGGGATTGGAAGGCACATAACGGGCCTGAGACAGAGTCGGGGTGAGCTTGGACGAGCTGTTGTCCACTGCTCCCCTGGTGGCAGGCCTCATGGGGTCCCTTGGGGAATAGGGGCACGAGAGGGACCAGGAATACACACCTGGGGGAGGGGAGGGCACGGGCATGCTCCCAGGAGGAAGAGCGCTGGGTCCCCCACTCTCAGGGCTTCTAAGGGTGGGGGTCTTAGGGGAGGTCACGGGAAGATCTCAGTAAGACACTCATTAGCTCTCCAGGGGCCTTCTTTCAGGTCCTGGTCTCCACTGACTGGTCAGCACCAGGGCAGGGGGTCATTAGCTAAGGCAGCTGGTCCTGAGGTCAGCGGTGGCTTCCCTTGCCTGGTTTCACTGCGTTTCTGGGCCTGGAGCTGACACACGACTGAGAACTAGATGTTTTCCCTAGGGGTCAGGGCTTAAAGACTGTTCCCTGGGCCCCTGTTCTCTCCCCTGCTGCAGGGGTCTAACCCACATGACGAGCGACATGCAGGGAGGAAAGGTCAGGGACGGTCCGCATCCCCTGACCGCCGACATGCTAGTGGAGGAGAGGTCACCCTGGGGGTCAGATCCTTGTTGTTCCAGTTTTGTCCATTGCTAGGCACCCAGGGCTTTCCGCCCTGGTGACATTTTGTGCCTGCTGTAAAGCCCTTGCTCTGCTTCTGTCTAACTGCTGCTACCACACTACTGAGAAGAACAGACACCGTGCATGACACAGGAGAGGCCTGAGAGAGACCAGGGGGAGCTGGGGGCGGGGGACCCTCCCTCGGGCCTCCAGATCTCAGGCCTCGTCCCCCAGAGCTGGGAGAGGGTCAGTTTCTGTGGTTCTCACTCAGGGTTTGTGGGACTTGGTGACAGCGGCCCTAGGAGACCCGGGGCCATGCACCAGGAGTGCCTCCTTCATCCTGGGGACGTGAGGGGGTCACTGATTCCCATGTGAGGAATGCGCCTGCGGACAGCACAGGACGAGGGCTGGGAGGTGACACAGTGCTCCCCCTGTATGAGCCTCCTGCTGAGAGGTGGCACGGTGCTCCCCCTGAGTGAGCCTCCTGCTGAGAGGTGACACAGTGCTCCCCCTGTGTGAGCCTCCTACAGACAGCACAGGACGAGAGCTGAGAGGTGACAGTGCTCCCCCTGTGTGAGCCTCCTGCTGAGAGGTGGCACGGTGCTCCCCCTGAGTGAGCCTCCTGCAGACAGCACAGGACGAGGGCTGGGAGGTGACACAGTGCTCCCCCTGTATGAGCCTCCTGCTGAGAGGTGGCACGGTGCTCCCCCTGAGTGAGCCTCCTGCTGAGAGGTGACACAGTGCTCCCCCTGTGTGAGCCTCCTACAGACAGCACAGGATGAGAGCTGAGAGGTGACAGTGCTCCCCCTGTGTGAGCCTCCTGCTGAGAGGTGGCACGGTGCTCCCCCTGAGTGAGCCTCCTGCAGACAGCACAGGACGAGGGCTGGGAGGTGACACAGTGCTCCCCCTGTGTGAGCCTCCTGCAGACAGCACAGGACAAGGGCTGAGAGGTGACACAGTGCTCCCCCTGTGTGAGCCTCCTGCAGACAGCACAGGACGAGGGCTGAGAGGTGACAGTGCTCCCCCTGTGTGAGCCTCCTGCTGAGAGGTGGCACGGTGCTCCCCCTGTGTGAGCCTCCTGCAGACAGCACAGGACGAGGGCAGAGAGGTGACACAGTGCTCCCCTGTGAGCCTCCTGCAGACAGCACAGGACGAGGGCTGGGAGGTGACACAGTCCTCCCCTGTGTGAGCCTCCTGCAGACAGCACAGGACGAGAGCTGAGGTGACACAGTGCTCCCCTGTGTGAGCCTCCTGCAGACAGCACAGGACGAGGGCAGAGAGGTGACACAGTGCTCCCCTGTGAGCCTCCTGCAGACAGCACAGGACGAGGGCTGGGAGGTGACACAGTCCTCCCCTGTGTGAGCCTCCTGCAGACAGCACAGGACGAGGGCTGAGGTGACACAGTGCTCCCCTGTGTGAGCCTCCTGCAGACAGCACAGGACGAGGGCTGAGGTGACAGTGCTCCCCTGTGTGAACCTCCTGCAGACAGCACAGGACGAGGGCTGAGGTGACACAGTGCTCCCCTGTGTGAGCCTCCTGCAGACAGCACAGCACGAGGGCTGAGGTGACAGTGCTCCCCCTGTGTGAGCCTCCTGCAGACAGCACAGGACGAGGGCAGAGAGGTGACACAGTGCTCCCCTGTGTGAGCCTCCTGCAGACAGCACAGGACGAGGGCTGAGGTGACACAGTGCTCCCCTGTGTGAGCCTCCTGCAGACAGCACAGGACGAGGGCAGAGAGGTGACACAGTGCTCCCCTGTGTGAGCCTCCTGCAGACAGCACAGGAAAAGGACTGAGAGGTGACACAGTGCTCCCCTGTGTGAGCCTCCTGCAGACAGCACAGGACGAGGGCTGAGGTGACACAGTGCTCCCCTGTGTGAGCCTCCTGCAGACAGCACAGGACGAGGGCTGAGGTGACACAGTGCTCCCTCTGTGTGATCCTCCTGCAGACAGCACAGGACGAGAATTGAGGTGACACAGTGCTCCCCTGTGTGAGCCTCCTGCAGACAGCACAGGACGAGGGCAGAGAGGTGACACAGTGCTCCCCTGTGTGAGCCTCCTGCAGACAGCACAGGAAAAGGACTGAGAGGTGACACAGTGCTCCCCTGTGTGAGCCTCCTGCAGACAGCACAGGACGAGGGCTGAGGTGACACAGTGCTCCCCTGTGTGAGCCTCCTGCTGACAGCACAGGATGAGGGCTGAGGTGACAGTGCTCCCCTGTGTGAGCCTCCAGCAGACAGCACAGGATGAGAATTGAGGTGACACAGTGCTCCCCTGTGTGAGCCTCCTGCAGACAGCACAGGACGAGAGCTGAGGTGACACAGTGCTCCCTCTGTGTGATCCTCCTGCAGACAGCACAGGACGAGAGCTGAGGTGACACAGTGCTACCCTGTGTGAGCCTCCTGCAGACAGCACAGGACGAGGGCTGAGGTGACACAGTCCTCCCCTGTGTGAGCCTCCTGCAGACAGCACAGGACGAGGGCTGAGGTGACACAGTGCTCCCTCTGTGTGAGCCTCCTGCAGACAGCACAGGACGAGGGCTGAGGTGACACAGTGCTCCCCCTGTGTGAGCCTCCTGCTGACAGCACAGGATGAGGGCTGAGGTGACAGTGCTCCCCTGTGTGAGCCTCTTGCAGACAGCACAGGATGAGAATTGAGGTGACACAGTGCTCCCCTGTGTGAGCCTCCTGCAGACAGCACAGGACGAGAGCTGAGGTGACACAGTGCTCCCCTGTGTGAGCCTCCTGCAGACAGCACAGGACGAGGGCTGAGGTGACACAGTCCTCCCCTGTGTGAGCCTCCTGCAGACAGCACAGGACGAGGACTGAGAGGTGACACAGTGCTCCCTCTGTGTGAGCCTCCTGCAGACAGCACAGGACGAGGGCTGAGGTGACACAGGCTCCCCTGTGTGAGCCTCCTGCAGACAGCACAGGACGAGAATTGAGGTGACACAGTGCTCCCCTGTGTGAGCCTCTTGCAGACAGCACAGGACGAGGGCTGAGGTGACACAGTGCTCCCTCTGTGTGATCCTCCTGCAGACAGCACAGGACGAGAGCTGAGGTGACACAGTGCTCCCCTGTGTGAGCCTCCTGCAGACAGCACAGGACGAGGGCTGAGGTGACACAGTGCTCCCCCTGTGTGAGCCTCCTGCTGACAGCACAGGATGAGGGCTGAGGTGACAGTGCTCCCCTGTGTGAGCCTCCTGCAGACAGCACAGGACGAGGGCTGAGGTGACACAGTCCTCCCCTGTGTGAGCCTCCTGCAGACAGCACAGGACGAGGACTGAGAGGTGACACAGTGCTCCCTCTGTGTGAGCCTCCTGCAGACAGCACAGGACGAGGGTTGAGGTGACACAGGCTCCCCTGTGTGAGCCTCCTGCAGACAGCACAGGACGAGGGCTGAGGTGACAGTGCTCCCCCTGTGTGAGCCTCCTGCAGACAGCACAGGACGAGGGCAGAGAGGTGACACAGTGCTGCCCTGTGTGAGCCTCCTGCAGACAGCACAGGACGAGAATTGAGGTGACACAGTGCTCCCCTGTGTGAACCTCCTGCAGACAGCACAGGACGAGGACTGAGAGGTGACAGTGCTCCCCTGTGTGAGCCTCCTGCAGACAGCACAGGACGAGGGCTGAGGTGACAGTGCTCCCCTGTGTGAGCCTCCTGCAGACAGCACAGGACGAGGGCAGAGAGGTGACACAGTGCTGCCCTGTGTGAGCCTCCTGCAGACAGCACAGGACGAGAATTGAGGTGACATAGTGCTCCCCTGTGTGAGCCTCCTGCAGACAGCACAGGACGAGGGCTGAGGTGACACAATGCTCCCCTGTGTGAGCCTCCTGCAGACAGCACAGGACGAGGGCTGAGGTGACAGTGCTCCCCTGTGTGAGCCTCCTGCAGACAGCACAGGACGAGGGCTGAGGTGACACAGTGCTCCCCTGTGTGAGCCTCCTGCAGACAGCACAGGACGAGGGCTGAGGTGACACAGTGCTACCCTCTGTGAGCCTCCTGCAGACAGCACAGGACGAGAATTGAGGTGACACAGTGCTCCCCTGTGTGAGCCTCTTGCAGACAGCACAGGACGAGGGCTGAGGTGACAGTGCTCCCCCTGTGTGAGCCTCCTGCAGACAGCACAGGACGAGGGCAGAGAGGTGACACAGTGCTGCCCTGTGTGAGCCTCCTGCAGACAGCACAGGACGAGGGCTGAGGTGACACAGTGCTCCCCTGTGTGAGCCTCCTGCAGACAGCACAGGACGAGGACTGAGAGGTGACAGTGCTCCCCTGTGTGAGCCTCCTGCAGACAGCACAGGACGAGGGCTGAGGTGACACAGTGCTCCCCTGTGTGAACCTCCTGCAGACAGCACAGGACGAGGGCTGAGGTGACACAGTGCTCCCCTGTGTGAGCCTCCTGCAGACAGCACAGGACGAGGGCTGAGGTGACAGTGCTCCCCTGTGTGAGCCTCCTGCAGACAGCACAGGACGAGAATTGAGGTGACACAGTGCTCCCCTGTGTGAACCTCCTGCAGACAGCACAGGACGAGGACTGAGAGGTGACAGTGCTCCCCTGTGTGAGCCTCCTGCAGACAGCACAGGACGAGGGCTGAGGTGACAGTGCTCCCCTGTGTGAACCTCCTGCAGACAGCACAGGACGAGGGCTGAGGTGACACAGTGCTCCCCTGTGTGAGCCTCCTGCAGACAGCACAAGACGAGAGCTGAGAGGTGACACAGTGCTCCCCTGTGTGAGCCTCCTGCAGACAGCACAGGACGAGGGCTGAGGTGACACAGTGCTCCCCCTGTGTGAACCTCCTGCTGAGAGGTGACATAGTGCTCCCCTGTGTGAGCCTCCTGCAGACAGCACAGGACGAGAGCTGATGTGACACAGTGTTCCCCTGTGTGAGCCTCCTGCAGACAGCACAGGATGAGGGCTGAGGTGACATAGTGCTCCCCTGTGTGAGCCTCCTGCAGACAGCACAGGACGAGGGCTGAGGTGACACAATGCTCCCCTGTGTGAGCCTCCTGCAGACAGCACAGGACGAGGGCAGAGAGGTGACACAGTGCTCCCCTGTGTGAGCCTCCTGCAGACAGCACAGGACGAGGGCTGAGGTGACACAGTGCTCCCCTGTGTGAGCCTCCTGCAGACAGCACAGGACGAGGGCTGAGGTGACACAGTGCTCCCCTGTGTGAGCCTCCTGCAGACAGCACAGGACGAGGGCTGAGGTGATACAGTGCTCCCCTTTGTGAGCCTCCTGCAGACAGCACAGGACGAGAACTGAGAGGTGACACAGTGCTCCCCCTGTGTGAGCCTCCTGCAGACAGCACAGGACAAGGACTGAGAGGTGACAGTGCTCCCCCTGTGTGAGCCTCCTGCAGACAGCACAGGACGAGAGCTGAGAGGTGACACAGTGCTCCCCTGTCTGAGCCTCCTGCAGACAGCACAGGACGAGGGCAGAGAGGTGACACAGTGCTCCCCTGTGTGAGCCTCCTGCAGACAGCACAGGACGAGGGCAGAGAGGTGACACAGTGCTCCCCTGTGTGAGCCTCCTGCAGACAGCACAGGACGAGGGCAGAGAGGTGACACAGTGCTCCCCTGTGTGAGCCTCCTGCAGACAGCACAGGACGAGGGCTGAGGTGACACAGTGCTCCCCTGTGTGAGCCTCCTGCAGACAGCACAGGACGAGAGCTGAGAGGTGACACAGTGCTCCCCTGTGTGAGCCTCCTGCAGACAGCACAGGACGAGGGCAGAGAGGTGACACAGTGCTCCCCTGTGTGAGCCTCCTGCAGACAGCACAGGACGAGGGCAGAGAGGTGACACAGTGCTCCCCTGTGTGAGCCTCCTGCAGACAGCACAAAACGAGAGCTGAGAGGTGACACAGTGCTCCCCTGTGTGAGCCTCCTGCAGATAGCACAGGACGAGGGCTGAGGTGACATAGTGCTCCCCTGTGTGAGCCTCCTGCAGACAGCACAGGACGAGAGCTGAGAGGTGACACAGTTCTCCCCCTGTGTGAGCCTCCTACAGACAGCACAGGACGAGGACTGAGAGGTGACACAGTGCTCCCCTGTGTGAGCCTCCTGCAGATAGCACAGGACGAGGGCTGAGGTGACATAGTGCTCCCCTGTGTGAGCCTCCTGCAGACAGCACAGGACGAGGGCTGAGGTGACACAGTGCTCCCCTGTGTGAGCCTCCTGCACACAGCACAGGACGAGAGCTGATGTGACACAGTGTTCCCCTGTGTGAGCCTCCTGCAGACAGCACAGTACGAGGGCTGAGGTGACACAGTGCTCCCCTGTGTGAGCCTCCTGCAAACAGCACAGGACGAGAGCTGATGTGACACAGTGTTCCCCTGTGTGAGCCTCCTGCAGACAGCACAGGACGAGGGCTGAGGTGACACAATGCTCCCCTGTGTGAGCCTCCTGCAGACAGCACAGGATGAGTGCTGAGGTGACACAGTGCTCCCCTGTGTGAGCCTCCTGCAGACAGCACAGGACGAGGGCTGAGGTGACACAATGCTCCCCTGTGTGAGCCTCCTGCAGACAGCACAGCACGAGGGCTGAGGTGACAGTGCTCCCCCTGTGTGATCCTCCTGCAGACAGCACAGGACGAGAATTGAGGTGACACAGTGCTCTCCTGTGTGAGCCTCCTGCAGACAGCACAGGATGAGGGCTGAGGTGACAGTGCTCCCCTGTGTGAGCCTCCTGCAGACAGCACAGGACGAGGGCTGAGGTGACACAGGCTCCCCTGTGTGAGCCTCCTGCAGACAGCACAGGATGAGGGCTGAGGTGACAGTGCTCCCCTGTGTGAGCCTCCTGCAGACAGCACAGGACGAGGGCTGAGGTGACACAGGCTCCCCTGTGTGAGCCTCCTGCAGACAGCACAGGACGAGAGCTGAGAGGTGACACAGTGCTGACCCTGTGTGAGCCTCCTGCTGAGAGGTGGCACGGTGCTCCCCCTGTGTGAACCTCCTGCTGATAGGTGACATAGTGCTCCCCTGTGTGAGCCTCCTGCAGACAGCACAGGATGAGGGCTGAGGTGACAGTGCTCCCCTGTGTGAGCCTCCTGCAGACAGCACAGGATGAGAATTGAGGTGACACAGTGCTCCCCTGTGTGAGCCTCCTGCAGACAGCACAGGACGAGGGCTGAGAGATGACACAGTGCTCCCCTGTGTGAGCCTCCTGCAGACAGCACAGGACGAGGGCTGAGGTGACAGTGCTCCCCCTGTGTGAGCCTCCTGCAGACAGCACAGGACGAGAATTGAGGTGACACAGTGCTCCCCTGTGTGAGCCTCCTGCAGACAGCACAGGACGAGAGCTGAGGTGACACAGTGCTCCTCTGTGTGAGTCTCCTACAGACAGCACAGGACGAGAGCTGAGAGGTGACACAGTGCTCCCCTGTGTGAGCCTCCTGCAGACAGCACAGGACGAGGGCAGAGAGGTGACATAGTGCTCCCCCTGTGTGAGCCTCCTGCTGAGAGGTGGCACGGTGCTCCCCCTGTGTGAACCTCCTGCTGAGAGGTGACATAATGCTCCCCTGTGTGAGCCTCCTGCAGACAGCACAGGACGAGAGCTGGGAGGTGACACAGTGCTCCCCCTGTGTGAACCTCCTGCTGAGAGGTGACATAGTGCTCCCCTGTGTGAGCCTCCTGCAGACAGCACAGGACGAGAGCTGGGAGGTGACACAGTGCTCCCCCTGTGTGAACCTCCTGCTGAGAGGTGACACAGTGCTCCCCTGTGTGAGCCTCCTGCAGACAGCACAGGACGAGAGCTGGGAGGTGACACAGTGCTCCCCCTGTGTGAACCTCCTGCTGAGAGGTGACATAGTGCTCCCCTGTGTGAGCCTCCTGCAGACAGCACAGGACGAGAGCTGAGGTGACACAGTGCTCCCCCTGTGTGAGCCTCCTGCAGACAGCACAGGACGATGGCTGAGGTGACACAGTGCTCCCCTGTGTGAGCCTCCTGCAGACAGCACAGGACGAGAGCTGAGGTGACACAGTGCTCCCTTGTGTGAGCCTGCTGCAGACAGCATAGGACGAGGGCTGAGGTGACACAGTGCTCCCCTTTTGTGATCCTCCTGCAGACAGCACAGGACGAGGGCTGAGGTGACACAGTGTTCCCATGTGTGAGCCTTACGCAACAGAGGACGGGAAGGATACAGCGGGTGCAGCGGCTCTGGGGGCCCTGCAGGTGACAAGGTGCACAGCAGGGGTGCGTGCAGTCTCACTTGGGTGGGTCCTCAGGCCACAGGCGGGCTCCGGGCATGAGCAGCGCTGAGGGTGCCCCTGCTTTTTACGGAGAGCCCCGCTGAAACCCAGGTGAGAATCACAGCTGCCCCAGGTGCCCCCCAGGGCATCCCACAGAGGAGACATCATGGAGGAATTGTGACTGGTCCACATCAGGGAACAGCTCACCTTTCAAAGAAAAGCTTCCCCAACTCTCCATCTTCCTGTCCTTAAAAGCTGGACATCTAGGGAAGCCAGCAGAGTCCTGCGCACGGCCACCCTTCCAAGAAGGAAGGTGCTGGACGCCGACCAGTGCGTGCAGGGCCGGGACTAGTGAGGAAGTGCAGCCCCGGGAATCTCAGTCAAGATAAATGACCTTCAAAACAGTTTTTTTAAGCCTGACCTGTGGTGGCGCAGGGGATAAAGCATTGACCTGGAACTCTGAGGTTGCCAGTTCAAAACCCTGGGCTTGCCTGGTCAAGGCACGTAGGGTAGTTGCTGCTTCCTGCTCCTCCTTCCTTTCTCTCTCTCAATCTCTCTCTCTCTCCACCCTCTCTAAAAAATGAATACGTAAATTTAAAAAAAAAAACAAAAACAGTTTTTTTAAAAAAACACGCAACTAATGTAAAAATCTATGGTAAAAAAAATTACCAAAAGGTTCAATGAAGACAGGATCGGGACGAGTAATTTTTTGTATTGATTTTTAGAGAAAGGAAGGGGGAGAGAGGCTGATTCATTGTTGCATTGACTAAGGCATCATTGGTTGACTCCTGTCTGTGCCCTGACCGGAGATCAAACCTCAACCTCAGCACGATGGGACGACGCTCTGACCAGCAGAGCCACCAGCCCGGGCCAGTAGTTTTCCTTTCTGTCTTCGGCTGCCACCTGGCCCCGCCTGGCTCCGGCCCTGCGTGCATGCGTGGACAAGGGGATGCCACTTTTCTTTGCCAGTGGGCAGTGAGAAGGCTGCGCCCTTGCCCGCCACCAACACCAGCTCCGGCGGAGCCTGTGGGCGCGTGTCCAGAAGTGCTGCAGCCGGGGGCTGTGTCGGTACTTAACCCCCACAGCGTGACGGTGCAGACATTCCTAGAGGCAGGTGGTGAACCAGGCCACCTCTGCCAGGACTGCACCTGGGCCCCAGGGCGGCTGCCGCCTCCTCGTTGCAAAGGGCAGTCCTGACCTTCTGACTAAAGTCTGCACGACAAGCTAGCTCTGCGTAGTAACGATGTGTCGGCGGGCACTTTCCTATACTGTAAACGCCTACAGATTCTGAGCACCGTGAGCTTGTGAGAAGCGAAGGGTGAAGAGGACGGCAGGGCTTCCAGCCCAGCTGCTGGTGGCCAGGATGTCTGGGAAAAGCCTGGGACTCTGGGGGCTGCCGCTGAGCTCCAGCCTCCAGGCTGCTGGTGCCCACCCCACTGTGGGCCTTGAACACCCACCTTCCAGCTGGTCCCGCTGCCTGAGCCTGGGCATTGGCTATAGCTCGGTGGGAGGATCTCCAGTTGCATCTGAACACGTTTGCAGGTTGGGGTTAGAAACCTCATGTCTTCAAAAAGGCCACAGAACCTTCTGCTCCCAGACCACAATGGAGCCCACCCAGGCGTAATGGGTCTGGTTTCTCTCCTCCGTCCTCAGTCCTCCAGGGACCTGGGTCCAGTGCAGGCTGAGGCTGCCCCCTGGTGGCCAGGGCAGGGACTCCCCACTGTGGAGAAGAGACCTGCAGGCCAGGAGGACAGCGTTCCACGGGGACAGAGCCTCGTGCAGCAGTGACGGGGGACGTTGCAGACTGGGCTGCACCCTCTCGGGGGAAGGACCCCCTCTGTCCACCTTGGGGGGGGATCACCACCTGGGTTGTCTTGCCGAGACCTCGAGAGGCAAGGTGGAGGGGGGATGAATTTTGGAAGGAAAGGGTCGTGTTCAGAAATGGAGGGGGCCAGCAAAGCGGCCCAGAACATGATCACATTGGTCCACACCCAGTTAGTTCCCTGGGGATTCAAACAGGACGTGAAACGGGCCCAGCAGCAGAATTGCAACGTCAGGTGGCCTCACCCACCTTGTCTCCGTTCCCTGAGTTTGGTTCCGACCCAGCAATCCAAACGGTTACAGAAAATGGACTCAGATCCCCAAACCAGGGAGACGTTAATAGTCTGTGTCTCCAGGTGGCCTCTCCAGGAGCCCCGCCCACCACCTGCAGGAGCTCCCTGGCTGGGCCCCCGGAAGACCTTCCGCCTTCACACAGCCTTTGCTCTCCTCCAATGAGATGGTCTCGGTGGCCCCCGCTGACCCATGAAGCCAGGCCCAAGTGACGTCATTTGAAGCCCAATGGACCATAACGTGCAGCAGGTGTGAGGCGCTGCACACACACAGGTGGCCTTCTCCCAGAGCCCCGTGGGCTCCGGGCTCCAGGGATGCGTGTCACATCCTGCAAGAATGGGGGGCTCTGTGAACGGAGGAGAAATCACCTTGGTGATGCCCGTGGGGTGTCTCCGTTCTCCTTTAAAATCCAGAGAGGAGCCAGGAAGGACACATGGGTGACCAGTCCTTCTCTGGCCACGAGAACAAGGTGCACAGGAGTGATCACCACCAGCCACCGATGCTGCGCACACTTTCGACATCCCAGGACCCAGAGTCTCTCTGGCAAAACATTTGTCCTGTCAACTCAACGCTCTTCTCATTTCTCAGGGCCCTTGCCAGAACCTTGCAAAAAAGAAAGAAAGAAACGGCGTTGCAAAATCTCACAGTCACGATGAGCCAGCAAGTCTGCAAATAATTTTCCAGATGAAAAATGAAAACAATAAAGCCGCCTTAAGTCGGGCGGGGCTTGACTGGCAGTTCTATAGAAGGACCAGGCTTCCACCTGGACGAGAGGGCCAGCGAGAGACAGAATGTTGATTTGCCCCAGGGGACTCGGGCAGTTCTATAGAAGGACCAGGCTTCCACCTGGACGAGAGGGCCGGCGAGAGACAGAATGTTGACTGGCCCCAGGCCCTGAGAGCCTCGCCTCGGCAAGGGGCATTGATAATCTGTAGGAGCCGTTTCAGATTTCTCAGAGTGTTTGTCATCAGCGACGGCTCCCTGCGCTCCTGGACAGAACACATAGCATGGGAAGGGGCCGCAATCCCTCACAGAGGTGGGCTGTGGAGTGAGGTCATCCCCGTGGCCCGAGAGGAAGAGGGCAACGACGTGGAGACCCCGGTCTCCCGTCTCCCCCGCTCCCCACTTGCCTGTCCTGGTCCCCAGGGAGTGATGACAGGCAGGCACCTGGGAGGGTGGCAGGGGGCTGGGTGAGCAGAGACGGTCAGGGCTTAGGAGGAAGGACAGGGGTGGGGGTCCCCGAGCTGGTTGGGAGGTGTCAATCATCTGGGGAGCTTTGGGAAGTCCTAGGGGCCACACCTGCGCCCAGATCCAAGGGTCGGAACCTCAGGTGGGACCCTGGCAGCACTTGGCAGTCGCCGGGCAGTCCCAGTGCGGCCAGGACTGACGGTGGGACCCGCCTGAGCTCTGGCTGCGGCTCCGAGCTCAGCAACCACGCGGTCAGTGCCCCAGAGCCTTTCTGCCCCTGCCTGGCCTGACCCTCCCTCGTCCACAGCGCAGGCTGTCGGGCCCAGGGTGTGTCTGTGCGCGTCACCTGGGCACCGGCCTCTGGAGCAGTCGGTGTCCTGCCCTGTGAGAAGTCTCCTGCCTCCGCCTCCCACTACTGCTCCGTTCTCCATGAGTCGTGAGTGGTCCTTGATTCTCAAAACCACGTCTGGGGAGCACTGCTTTATATACGTAAGCGTTAAAATAGCCTTACTGGCTTTTTCCTCAGTCACAAGAAAGATATGTGCTTTGCAACACACACAGTCAATACAGTAGTGTGAAAAAAAATGGAGAGGACCTTAAGCCCCCCACACCGAAGAACAACCAGTCTGCCACACACCCGCCACCTCGTAATAGTCATTCTAGAATACCTTTCCAAACTCTTTATGTATGTATCCTGCTTTACTCACCTGATGACGTTTACTGCAGGCCAAGGTACCATTGTCCTCGATGGGTCCACGGGAGCCTTGCAGGAAGTGACCGTAGGTTAGATAACCAGTCGCCAGTCCCTGTGTCCTAATAAATGCTTTGGAAATGAGCCAGTGAATGAATGAGGACTCGGAAGGGCGGCCACCAGATGTGGCCAGCAGGACAACATGGCTCCCTTCCCACACACGACCCCCAGGAGTTGCGAGCTCTGGTCCTGCACAGAGACAACATGGACATTCGGTGGGTCAGCCAGGCGGACAGGCAAACACGCGGTTCCCACCCCTAGACGGCTTGCTCTGTCATGTCCTCCCTCCCTCCCTCCCTCCCTCCCCTCCCCTCCCTCCCTCGCTTCCCTTCCCTTCCTGAGAATGGAGGTCAAGGACAGGAGCCTGGGGAGAGATGTAGACTCCACCCGTGACCCTGGCTGTGGGAAAACAGCAGCGACTCTGAGGACCACGGGCGCTCCTTCCGGGACACCCGGCGAGGCTCTGCTGGGAGGCCGTGCTGTCCCCGCGCCGGGCAGATGTCTGGACACATCCGGAAGAGGGTGGAGGAAGGGATGGCGTGATTCCTCCGGCAGCCATGGAGCTGGGGCTCCCAGGAACTCACCCTGGTTCCTGTCCTACATCCATCTCCTCATCCAACTGTCCATCCGTCCATCTGTGTGGAGCCTGGGGACAGTCACAACCAGCAGCAGCTCGCCCCTCCCCTCCCCTCCCCTCCCCTCCGCCCGTCCCTAGAGGCCCCTCCCCTCCCCTCCCCTCTGCCCGTCCCTAGAGGCCCCTCCCCTCCTCTCTGCCCGTCCCTAGAGGCCCCTCCCCTCCCCTCTGCCCGTCCCTAGAGGCCCCTCCCCTCCCCTCTGCCCGTCCCTAGAGGCCCCTCCCCTCCCCTCTGCCCGTCCCTAGAGGCCCCTCCCCTCCCCTCTGCCCGTCCCTAGAGGCCCCGCCCCTCCCCTCTGCCCGTCCCTAGAGGCCCCTCCCCTCCCCTCTGCCCGTCCCTAGAGGCCCCTCCCCTCCCCTCTGCCCGTCCCTAGAGGCCCCTCCCCTCCTCTCTGCCCGTCCCTAGAGGCCCCTCCCCTCCCCTCTGCCCGTCCCTAGAGGCCCCTCCCCTCCTCTCTGCCCGTCCCTAGAGGCCCCTCCCCTCCCCTCTGCCCGTCCCTAGAGGCCCCTCCCCTCCCCTCTGCCCGTCCCTAGAGGCCCCTCCCCTCCCCTCCCCCTCTGCCCGTCCCTAGAGGCCCCTCCCCTCCCCTCCGCCCGTCCCTAGAGGCCCCTCCCCTCCCCTCTGCCCGTCCCTAGAGGCCCCTCCCCTCCCCTCCCCTCTGCCCGTCCCTAGAGGCCCCTCCCCTCCCCTCTGCCCGTCCCTAGAGGCCCCTCCCCTCCCCTCCGCCCGTCCCTAGAGGCCCCTCCCCTCCTCTCTGCCCGTCCCTAGAGGCCCCTCCCCTCCCCTCTGCCCGTCCCTAGAGGCCCCTCCCCTCCCCTCTGCCCGTCCCTAGAGGCCCCTCCCCTCCCCTCCGCCCGTCCCTAGAGGCCCCTCCCCTCCCCTCTGCCCGTCCCTAGAGGCCCCTCCCCTCCCCTCTGCCCGTCCCTAGAGGCCCCTCCCCTCCCCACTGCCCGTCCCTAGAGGCCCCTCCCCTCCCCTCTGCCCGTCCCTAGAGGCCCCTCCCCTCCCCTCTGCCCGTCCCTAGAGGCCCCTCCCCTCCTCTCTGCCCGTCCCTAGAGGCCCCTCCCCTCCCCTCTGCCCGTCCCTAGAGGCCCCTCCCCTCCCCTCCGCCCGTCCCTAGAGGCCCCTCCCCTCCCCTCCGCCCGTCCCTAGAGGCCCCTCCCCTCCCCTCCGCCCGTCCCTAGAGGCCCCTCCCCTCCCCTCTGCCCGTCCCTAGAGGCCCCTCCCCTCTGCATGTCCCATGTTCCACTCCAGGTATCCGCTCCTGCCCTTTCGGGGACCCCCTGGGAGGGCATCTCAGCAGAGTTCTCAGATGTCATGGGGTTTCCTTTGGGGCCTCCCTGGAGCT
This sequence comes from Saccopteryx leptura, assembly GCF_036850995.1. Taxonomy (NCBI): domain Eukaryota; kingdom Metazoa; phylum Chordata; class Mammalia; order Chiroptera; family Emballonuridae; genus Saccopteryx; species Saccopteryx leptura. The sequence goes on along the minus strand of NC_089505.1, from coordinate 5,809,446 downwards.
CCCTCCCTTCAGGAGGGCAGACATGAAAATGCCTGAGGACCAAGTGTCCACAGGAAACCGGTCAGCCCCCTGCCCCCCATGGAGATGTGACAGTCTGTGTCGCCACACGTGCTCAGCATTCTCCGCTTCTGGGCAGCGATGCCCTCCTGCCGTGAACACCCGGTCGGCACGGCTCGGGCCCCATTCCCACACCTGGGAAGCCTGGGTGATGGAAACATGTCCACGCCTGGCCTGATCCACTTGTTACTTATTCCACTCTGACCTCACTGTCCACCCAGCTGGCCACCTTAGGACCCCTCCTCCATGCAGGGCACCTGCTCACCAGGACCCAGGCTGTTCTTTGCCAAACACATGAACTGAGTTTCTCTTGGGCCTCGATGCCCAGGCTATGCCAGTTACAGGGGAAACACATAGCCCTGAAACCTGGGGGACAAAGGAAACACAGCCCACAAGGAGGGGTTTCGGTTGGCCAACAGCCGTCTCTGCTCCCCTCCTCGGGACCCCCTGCTGAGGGGCCCATGCCCCCCTGAGAACCTCTTCCCTCCCTGGACAACGTCTGCTCCTTCCCGTCCCTCAGCTGACCTCCCTGCACAGGCCCAGACCAGAGGACATCGAGCCTGTTCTGCACAAGGCCTCTCGGAGCGTCCTCTGCCCCCTGCTGCTGCTCCAGGCAGCGGTCACTCTCCGGCTGAAGCCCAGGCACTGGGGACGTCTCTGGCCTCCCCAGGAAAGGCAGTGCCCTGCCTCCACGGGACACTTAGGCCTCCCACCGAGCGCAGTCCCCCTGCAGGTCCGGGGAGGGCGCTCGAGTGGGCACAGAGGGCAGGGACTGAGCTGAGGGTCAGTCGGGGGGACATGCCCTTGTTTCCTGTGGGGGCCCGCAGGTGTCATCCGTGACAGTGCCTCCCCCTCTCACAGCGGCCACACGCCAGCTCCCCCGTGGTGAAACCCCGTCTCCGTCCCGAGGCGTGCTCACCTGCCCCAGGTGGGTGCCAGGACCCTGATGCCGAGCTGCATGCAGGCAGACGCTGGTGCCTGGGGTGTGGCCTCAGGGTCTCCCTGCCCCGGCGCTGGGAGGCCCAGCCCATGCCACACGCCAGCCAGGGTGCTTTATAAATAAAAGGTTCTGGTGTAATACCAAAAAGGCTCTGTGCCCTCGGTTAAATACATTAATCCAGGAACAGATTGCTCGTCAGTTGGCATTGGCCTCGCTCGCCTGACAACCCTTTCAAGCCCCGAGACCCACCCCGCTCGGCCTCTGGAGGCACGGGAGGGAGGGCGCCACCCCCCCGGACCACCCATGCGAAGGACCACCCTCTGGGGTCACCCCAAGGCCACTTCCCGGGGCCACCACCCAGGACTGCCCCTCAAGGCCATCTCGGACAGTCATTTCCCGGGTGGGACAGTATTCCAAGGCATTCTGTATTTTTTTTCCTGTGTATTTCTTTAACCAGTTGTTTCTACTTAGATACGCAGTGGTTTTCCGCTGCAGGTTACTGCACTGTTTCTGGTCGTTGTGACTTCAGTGACGCTGATCCGTTTGTCTAGTGACGCCTAGGGCTCCTCACTTGCTCCCTGCTGAAGGCACGGAAGGTGTCTTCTCACCCACTCCGGCCCGTGGGCCACGCTGTGAGGGCACCCAGGAGACGAGAGCCCCCTTCATCCCCACCCCACCCCCGCCTTTGGCCCCGACATGACCAGCTCTCTGGGCCCCCGGCTCTCTCCTGCCCTCTGAGCTGCGCAGACTCCAGACTCCAGGGAGCGAGGGGCCTGCCTCCTCCCCCCCACGGCCGGCCTCCCCCCCGCAGCCGGCCTCCTGCTCCCGGTCCTGGCCCAGCGCTGTCTGTCCGCCGACAGCCATCTTCACAGCTGCCAGACCATTTTCAACACCGCCAGCTCCATTAAACAAAGCTCAGTTTCACACGCCAGAATTATGTTCAGCAAACAAAACTTATTTTTATTATATAAATAAAGAGCGTGTTCCAGAAAGCATCGGGCCTGTCAGCATCAGCACCTGGAGCCCATTTCCAATATTGGCTCAAACGTGAGCCGTAAACCCTGAAATTGAAAAGGAGCTTTCTTTTCTCTTTTTTATTTTATTTTCTTCACCCTGGGGAGGACGGTGGTTCTTGGTTGTCCTCAAAGAATGTCTTTTAATATGATGCACATTTAGAAACACACTCATAAATTGTGAATCTTGAGCAAAAATGGACTTTTTTGAAAGTAGATGAGGGCCTAGTGAGCTCTAACTCCGCGTGTGTCTGTTTGGGTGTGTGCCTGTGTGGGGGTGTGTGCGAGAGCCTGTGGGTGTGTTGCACACACGTGTATTCACTCACACACACACACACACACACACACACACTCAGACGACTGACCCTGCTCTGCCCCACTGTTTTACTCTGAGGAATACGATGTTTCCGTTCTGAAACGGCAGACTCGGTTTCTGATCGGCAACGTCTCCAACCTCTCAGGTGATTCTCGGGGCACAAGCTGGGTGGACACACGCTCTCGCTGAGCTCCTGGCTGGGGACCTGCTGATGTCAGCCGTGCGCGGCCAGGGAATGCTGGGATGGATGTTCTTCCTAAAGACGACTGAACTGATTCCCAACAGGTCACATCCTCGGGGCCACCGAGAGGAGAACTGAGCCCTGAACAAGAAAGCGACAGGACCCCAGGTCAGGTAGGAGCCCCAGAGGGCATGCAGGTGCGGCGCGGGCCCAGGTAGAGGGGGCAGCTCCACAGGCCCCGTGCCCAGGGGCCGGGAGCCCCACAGGTGTCCGCACAGGACACGCACCATCTCCGGGAACCACCACGTTCGCGCAGGGGTTGTGGGGGTCGTGGTCCCCATGGGTCTGAAGGCAGGCCCGGTCAGATGTGCAGCCAGACCAGGTGCAGAGCATCGATCTCTGTGTCCCTGGACCCGGGAGACGAGCTGGGGCTGGCACGCCAGGCGAGGGTCTGACTTCACGGCACCTTATAAATCACCCGCCGGCTCCTCTTGCCATCATCTCGGTGAGCCGCCAGGACCAGATGTCCAGGCCCCGGGGAGACGGTCCTGCCAGACCCCTGCCTGGCTCGTGGGGGAGGGGCCTGTCTGTGTGAGCTTGCACCTGGATGTGTGTGTGAGTGTGTGTATAAATGTGTGAGTCTGCATGAGTCTTGTGTAAGTATTGTGTGTGTATGAGTGTGTGTGAGCCTGTGAGTGTGTGTTTAAGGTGTGTGAGTGTGTGTGTGCACACACTCATACATTTATTGACATTTTCCGAAGGAATCAGTGCTGAAATGAACCGTAACTCTAAGGCTGCCGGGAGGAAGCAAGGGTGGAGGGAGGGGAAGGGACGTGAGACACGCTGGGTGTCCCACTTCACAGCGTCACAGTGGGCAGTGGACATGTGTCTGCGTGGGAAATGAGGTCCAGAAGGAAACAGCAGACCCCAAAACTAAAAAACAAACGAAACTGACTATATTTATGTTAGATTCAGGGAGTACTGGGGCTGCCAAAGAGTGTAACTATGGAAGGAACAGTAAGTGCTGATATGGCTCCTGTGAGGCTGGGAACAAAGAAGGTCAGAGACCCTTATCAGAAGTTTAGGTTTGAAATTCGCCACTAAGCTAAAACCGGCCCCTGTTGCTATGCTGCGTGTGACCTCCCTAGCCAATAGCTAAACTGCCACATCTGCCTCTGTCCTATGCTTGCTCACTTAGGATATATAAGGGCCTGGCTGTAAGCTCCAGGCGCGGCTCCCATTTGCAGCTCCTTGTGGGCACGGTGACTCCGGACATCTTGGGAGTTCGCCCCTGCGCAGGTTAAACTGGCCAATAAAGTAACATCTAAACTCCTGAAAGTCTCCGACGTTTGTTCTCGTACCCGGTGGATGCTACAATGTACAGCCGGCGGCGTGAACATGGAGACAATCCCTGCGGGAACTTTCCTTGGTTTCTCTGAAACAGCCCACAGCCCGCTGCACGGAGGAGGCGTGACCGACACGCAAGAGGCTGCGTGTGTCCAGTGGACACCGCGACGGGTTCTGAGAAATGGACGCGCCGTGGCATCGGCACAGTGACTGCTGTGAACGGGCCACCTGCCCTCGGGTGCCTGTCCCCTGTCCCCGCCTAGTCCCCCGGGCTGCTGGTCCGCGCTCCGCCACTAGGGGCCAGCGTGCACTTCCCGGGTGCCGTGTGCAGAAGGACAGCACCGGCGTCTCTCCTGACCCGCTCCCTCCGGTCAGCATGGTCATCTCGGGAGTCACCGCACTGTCCCCGCATCGGCGACCACCTGGGTGTCCTTCTCCTCGGGTGTCCGCTTTGTCAACACCGCCACCGGGGCAGACACGGCGCTCGCTTGCCGTTCCGAGCCTTTACAGAGAAAGCTGCCGTGACTGCGTGTCCGTGTCTTGCTGTGGATGCATTGCTTTTTCTTTTCCGTTAGATAAAGACCTAGAAGGGGCAGAGCTAAGTCACACAGGAGGTGCTGTGTTCCACTGGTACAAACAGCGCCAATCACTCCCCGAAGCCACGTGGGTTTGTATCCCGGCTCCGCGCATGCTCTCAGGTTCCCCACGTCCTCGTCAGCCGCCTGGAGTGTGACTCTTCCTACTGCTGCCATCTCAGCACGGGGCAGTGGTTCTCTCGCTGTGGCTTTCGTGTGCCTTTCCTGGGAGCAGCTTCTCATGTTCTTTTTTGTTTGTTTTTTTGTTTTGTTGTTGTTTTTTGTATTTTTCTGAAGTGAGAAGCAGGGAGGCAGACATACTCCCGCATGCGCCCGACCGGGATCCACCCGGCACGCCCACCAGGGGCGACGCTCTGCCCACCAGGGGGCGATGCTCTGCCCATCTGGAGCGTTGCTCTGCCGCAATCAAAGCCATTCTAGTGCCTGAGGCAGAGGCCATGGAGCCATCCTCAGTGCCCGGGCCATCTTTACTCCAATGGAGCCTTGGCTGCGGGAGGGGAAGAGAGAGACAGAGAGGAAGGGGAGGGGGAGGGGTGGAGAAGCAGATGAGCGCTTCTCCTGTGTGCCCTGGCCGGGAATCAAACCCGGGACTCCTGCACGCCAGGCCGATGCTCTACCACTGAGCCAACCGGCCAGGGCTTCTTTTCATGTTCTTATTTACCATCTGTGTATCTTCTTAGAGAAATGTCTGTTCACAATTTTGTCTATTTTTTTTAATTGACTTATTTGTTTTCTTATTGAAATTGGCAGTTCTTTATACAGTGTGTTCGTAAACTTTATACAGTGTCTTGGTGCACTTTTGACCAGTCACAGGAAAGCAACCAAAGACGAGAGAAATGTGAAATCTGCACCAAATAAAAGGAAAACCCTCCCAGTTTCTGTAGGATGATGTGGCAGCATGTGCGCATGCGCAGATGATGACGTAACACCGTGTATACAGCAGAGCAGCCCACAGCCATGCCAGTCGAGATGTGGACGGTACAGAGGAAAGTTCAGTGTGTTCTGTGGCTCGCTAAATTCAAATCCATGACCAAAGTGCAACGTGAATATCAGCGCGTTTATAACGAAGCGCCACCACACAGGAATTACATGACTCGGTGGGATAAGCAGTTGAAGGAAACCGGCAGTTTGGTGGAGAAACCCTGTTCTGGTAGGCCATCAGTCAGTGATGAGTCTGTAGAGGCTATATGGGATAGCTACCTAAGGAACCCTAAAAAATCTGTGTGTGAGCCCACATCGAACTGCACTGAATAGGTATGAAACTGGGAGAGTTTTCCTTTTATTTGGTGCAGATTTCACATTTCTATTGTCTTTTGTTGCTTTCCTGTGACCGGTCAAAAGTGCACCATGACTTTACGGACACACTGTATATACCCTTCAGGTGCAAGTCCACTATTAGACACGTGGTTTTCACATCTTTTCTTCAGGGTGTGGCTTGTCTTCTCACTCTACTAATAGGGTCTTTCAGAGAGCAGATGTTTTTAGTTTTAAAGAAGTCCAGAGTATCAGCGTGTGTGTGTGTGTGTGTGTGTGTGTGTGTGTGTGTGTGTTTTGTTTAGTTTGGGGTCATGGTTTTGGTATCATACCTAAAAATCCATTGCTTAACCTGAGGTCACAAAGGTTTTTCTCCTGTGTTTTCCTCCAGGATTTTATAGTTTCAGAGTAACGTTTAGGTCTATGATCCGTGGACACTCAGGGACACTCAGGGATTTAGGGCAAGTGGCTGTGAGGCAGGGTCTGTAGCGAAACAGCTGCCAACCGCAGAAGCGACAGGAACTGTCAATAAGTTAGTAATATCACACACACACCCCCGCCCGGATTTATGGCTTAAAACTGGCAGAAAGCAGCTGGATTCGATATGGCGACAAATTTCACTGAACGGCGGTCCCTAGCTTCAATACATGACCATTGTCATCATGAGACACACAGACACACACAAACACACACACACACACACACACACCAGCCTCCAGCCGCAACCACCACCACCCCTCCTCTGGCTCGGCAGTGGTCAGACATGAAAAGTCCACATAAGGACACAAAGGGCAGCCAGACCTCCCCTGACCAGTCCCCACCTTCTCCGGCAGACCCTGTGTCCCTTATCCCTCCCTCTCATTGAATACGCCCCCCACCCTCTCCGGCAGACCCTGTGTCCCTTATCCCTCCCTCTCGTTGAATACGCCCCCCACCCTCTCCGGCAGACCCTGTGTCCCTTATCCCTCCCTCTCGTTGAATACGCCCCCCACCCTCTCCAGCAGACCCTGTGTCCCTTATCCCTCCCTCTCATTGAATACGCCCCCCCTCTCCAGCAGTCCCTGTGTCCCTTATCCCTCCCTCTCATTGAATACGCCCCCCACCCTCTCCGGCAGACCCTGTGTCCCTTATCCCTCCCTCTCATTGAATACGCCGCCCCTCTCCGGCAGACCCTGTGTCCCTTATCCCTCCCTCTCATTGAATACGCCCCCCACCCTCTCCAGCACACCCTGTGTCCCTTATCCCTCCCTCTCATTGAATACGCCCCCCACCCTCTCCGGCAGACCCTGTGTCCCTTATCCCTCCCTCTCATTGAATACGCCCCCCACCCTCTCTGGCAGACCCTGTGTCCCTTATCCCTCCCTCTCGTTGAATACACCCCCCCTCTCCGGCAGACCCTGTGTCCCTTATCCCTCCCTCTCATTGAATACGCCCCCCACCCTCTCCGGCAGACCCTGTGTCCCTTATCCCTCCCTCTCATTGAATACGCCCCCCACCCTCTCCGGCAGACCCTGTGTCCCTTATCCCTCCCTCTCATTGAATACGCCCCCCCTCTCCAGCAGTCCCTGTGTCCCTTATCCCTCCCTCTCATTGAATACGCCCCCCACCCTCTCCCGCAGACCCTGTGTCCCTTATCCCTCCCTCTCATTGAATATGCCCCCCACCCTCTCCGGCAGACCCTGTGTCCCTTATCCCTCCCTCTCGTTGAATACGCCCCCCCCCTCTCCGGCAGACCCTGTATCCCTTATCTCTCCCTCTCATTGAATACGCCCCCCACCTTCTCCGGCAGACCCTGTGTCCCTTATCCCTCCCTCTCATTGAATACGCCCCCCACCCTCTCCGGCAGACCCTGTGTCCCTTATCCCTCCCTCTCGTTGAATACGCCCCCCACCCTCTCCGGCAGACCCTGTGTCCCTTATCCCTCCCTCTCGTTGAATACGCCCCCCCCCATTAGATGAGCCTCAGCAGAGGAAGCAGATTCTGCTAACGGGCTGCTCTGCCTGCGCAGGAACCCACCCCCACCCCTGGCTCACGGCCGCACGCACAAGCTCGCTCCTGCTTTAAACTCTGTGCCGGCTCGTCTCTGAATTCTTTCCCGCGAGAAGCCAGCGACCCCCTCCGGTCCCTGGCTGCCCAGACACCCTGCGTCGATTTAATGAAGATCTCCTGCAGCCCCCGTCGAGGCACACAGGAGAAAGGGCCACCCGACAGGGCAGCTCAGGTTAAACACACCCAGTGAGGCACAGAGGTTTCCCAACGGCTCTCAGGACGCTGGTTTCCGCCAGCCCCTCAACCCCGGGCGTCCACTCAGGCTGCGGAGGAACCCTGGCGTAGAGCAGCTGACGGACGCCGTGAGGAAGAAGCGTTGTCTGTAATAACGTGTTTGCAAGCTGCGCTACACAGGCAGCTGAAGAGCAGAAACGATCATTGAATAATCAGGTCGTTGTTGTTGTTGTTAAGGGAAGTGAACTGGCCGATTCAGGTAAATACTGAATAAACTCAAGACAGCCCTGTCCCTCTGAGTGAACTCTGGGTCTCACCCGGTCGTGCCTAGTGTCACCTGAATGACCAGGCAGTTGCTTAATTATTATTATATGAGAAGAGAGTCCGCCTGTGGATACGCTCACCACTTCAGAGGGGCAGCAGGTTGACGTGTCCGGCGGTTGTGTGTAGACAGACCTGTGACAGAGCTGGGGGCCCGGCCTCGCCCTCCACAGAACAGTTGAGAGCGTGCTCTTCGAGGGAAAGGGCTTAGACAGAGAGAGAGATGGAGGCCTCTACCGGGCACCCCTGCAGAAGGCAGGACCACAGGCTCCTGAGGGGCTCTGGGGAGGTTAGAAGCCAGGGAGGTGAGGGGTCCCAGGAGGCCTGGTCCTGGCTTTCCAGAACTATTGAAGGTCAGTCGACACAGACGAGGTCTGAGGGCCCCCACCAACCCCGCTGCGTTCAAACCGCCGACCCCAGCAGGCCCGTCAGCTCCCCGTCCTGAGTGTTGGCACCTGTTCCCGCTCGGCCACGCCTGAGTGTGCCGGCCCCCTTCCACCCAGGGCTCCCTTCCCTCCGGTTCCCATCCCTGGCCTCACCCTCGGACTCTCCTGCGTCGGCCTCTTCAGCTGACCTGCTTTGGCTCAAGTGATTTCTTTTTATTTGATGGCTCCTGAGACACGACCTCCTGGTCCCCGCCCACCCCAGCCCCACCCGCCCTCGGTCCGATCTGCTGTGGTCAGGACCCGTCTCCCACGGCTGCAGACCCTGTGCTCTCTCCTGCTCCTCGGGCCGGGGGTGACCAGACCCACCGGTGGCCCGCGCGCTCCTCACAGCCCCTCTGATGAGCCACTTTCCCTTTGTTCACGTCTCACGTGCTGGGGCCTCCCCTTCTCACCGCAGCAGGTGACGTGAACACACCCAAGTGTGCCACGAGGGAGGCGTGTAACCATGTCCCCCTCCTGACAGTGATGGGACCTTCCTGTCGCTGGTCTTTTCCCCTTGTAAAAACGTGGAGCATCAGGCATCCCGAATGCGGCTGCTGTGAACCACCCACGGGAGAACGTTCTAGAAACGGGAAAAGCAACCACATTCACGACAGAACCCAACAGGAGAGACGGGGCACTGACCTGGGATGACCCCCAAAAGAGCAGGTTCATGGGACAGCGCGTCTTCACAGACAGGGCACACGGCTCAGTGAGCGACGTTAGGGGCCGTGTCTGGCAGGGTTTTCCCGAGATGTGGCATCTGACCCAGGACAGGTGCCCACGGTTCTTCACTGGGTGACGGGAGGGACGTGCTCATTGCGAGTCCACTCTTCCTCTCCAGGAACGTAAACAAAGACCAGGTAGCTGAGCAGTGAGAAGAGCTCGGGGGAGGCAGAATCAGCGAACGGAGATTGTGGCGTGGCCTGTGTCCTTTCCAAACGGTGAACTAACCTCTGCCATCCTACTTGTCACGAAGGAAAGTGAATCGATTGTGGAAATGTGAGGAGCAGACAGACGTGAGCAGCAGACTCCCCCGCTGAGGGCCCCACATCCTCCTGCCCAGAGACGGTGCCCCCAGAGGCGACAACAAAGAAAACCGTGGTGAATGGTATGGTGGGGCTGGCGGGCGGGGGGCTGGCTTTTCCAGGCAGGGAGCTGGGCCTGTGGCCGTGTGAGCACATTCAGTCCTCACAGCATCTCCGCGGAGCACACACCTGCACACTCATTTCACAGGCGGGGACCTGCGGCCTGGACAGTTTGAGTAATGTGTCCAAATTTGGGGGGAGGGGATGTTATGTCTGACTCGGATTTGCACCAGGAAATAAGGATCTCTGCTGGGCTCCCGCACGGACACCAGGGGGCGCCCTGCTCACACCCAGGACGGCTTCACCCACACCATCCCGGCCCACGCCTGCCCAGCGTCCACCCAAACCAGACTCGGTTTCTGGTCCCAGCATGCGTAGTTTCTACCCGCGCCGATGTCTAGAATGACCCTGTCTGAGGGCTTGTCCCTGGGTCTGTGTTCTCGCCATCTCCATTAGGACCAGAACAAGCTGCAGGGTCCGAGGAAAGGGCAGGAGGACCCTCCCAGGAGGATGAAGGCTCCTCAGAAGACCCTCAGGGGAGAGCCCTGGTCCGTCTCTGCTCCAGCTCTGGCCTCGTCTCAAACTCCAGCGTTCCAGGTCCAGCAGGAATGACCCACTTAGAGCCCAGGACAGCACGTTTCGTCTCCTGAATTAGAAAAGTGTTTCAAAATCACAGGCGCTCTCTGTGCTGGGGCCCAGCCCCTGGTCACTCTCAGTCCCGCTGGTCCCAGCAAGAGTGTTTAACCAGTGGCTTCAGAAAGTGGTCGGACCCACAGATCGCAGAGACTAAAGAAATGTGCGTCTTTTTTTTTTTTTTTTTTTTTTTTTGTATTTTTCTGAAGCTGGAAACGGGGAGGCAGTCAGACAGACTCCCGTATGTGCCCGACCGGGATCCACCCGGCACGCCCACCAGGGGGCGATGCTCTGCCCATCTTGGGGCATTGCTCTGCTGCAACCAGAGCCATTCTAGTGCCTGAGTCAGAGGCCACAGAGCCATCCCCAGCGCCCGGGCAAACTTTACTCCAATGGAGCCTTGGCTGCGGGAGGGGAAGAGAGAGACAGAGAGGAAGGAGAGGGGGAGGGGTGGAGAAGCAGATGGGCGCCTCTTCTGTGTGCCCTGGCCGGGAATCGAACCCTGGACTCCTGCACGCCAGGCCGACGCTCTACCACTGAGCCAACCGGCCAGGGTCCGTGCATGTCTTCTTAAATCCACTATTAAACCTACTTTGAGGAATCTAACCTAAGGGAGAAAATTCTAATATGGAAAACCACTCTATGTAAATATGTCCATCAAAATGCCATTTCCTTTTTTTTTTTAATTGAATTTACTGGGGTGACCTGGACTAATAAAACTATGCAGGTTCCAGGTGCACAGTTCTGCACGACGTCATCTGTACATTGTGCCCAAGGCAAGTCTCCTCCCATCACCATGTGCCCCCTTCACCCTCTCTGCCTCCCCACCCCCTTCCCTCTGGTCATCACCACACTGCTGTCTGTGTCTATGAGTTTCCCTTTTTCTTTTTACTTAACCCCTCCAAAACCCCTCCCCCAGCAGCTGTCAGTCTGTCCTCTCTCTGTGAGGATGTTTCTGTTTTGTTTGTTAGTTCCTCCCGTGTCTGACGCTGTTCTCTGCGACAGGACGCACTCACGTGAGAGCTACTATTTCTCTCACCGTCCAGGTTTTAATCCTCTCAAAGACAGTGAGACCAGGCCCTGCTATGTCCAGTGTCAGTAATAGCTAATACAGTGTGTCCGTAAAGTCATGGTGCACTTTTGACCGGTCACAGGAAAGCAACAAAGGACGATAGAAATGTGAAATCTGCACCAAGTAAAAGGAAAACTCTTCCAGTTTCATACCTATTCAGTGCAGTTTGATGTGGGCTCACACACAGATTTTTTAGGGCTCCTTAGGTAGCTATCCCGTATAGCCTCTACAGACTCGTCACTGACTGGTGGCCTACCAGAACGGGGTTTCTCCACCAAACTGCCGGTTTCCTTCAACTGCTTATCCCACCAAGTCATATTATTCCTATGTGGTGGCACTTCGTTATAAACGCGCCAATATTCACGTTGCACTTTGGTCACGGATTCGAATTTAGCGAGCCACAGAACACACTGAACTTTCCTTGTGCCATCCACATCTCGACTGGCATGGCCGTGGGCTGCTCCGCTGTATACATGGTGTTACATCATCATCTGCGCATGCGCACATGCTGCCACATCATCCTACAGAAACTGGGAGGGTTTTCCTTTTATTTGGTGCAGATTTCACATTTCTCTCATCTTTGGTTGCTTCCCTGTGGCCGGTCATAAGTGCACCATGACTTTACGGACACACTGTATTTCTTGAGTGTTTGCAAAGTCAGGCCCTCGTTCTGAGGACCTCACACCCACTAAGTTGCTTATTCTGTCCAACCAGCCCATGAGGGGAGCAGCTATCTGGGGACCAGTTCACAGGTACAGAAGAAACTGAGCCCCGAGGGCCACACACTGCACCACGGGGTCGCCGTTGCATCGAAGCCAGTGTGCACGGCTTAATCCACGGAGGCTTACGGCTGAGTCATGACCCATCTGGCTGACTCAACCCTCTCTGAATCTTAATTTCCTTCTATTCTATTCTTGAAGATGAAGAAAGCAGATCACCATCATGTGTCATAGCCCAAAAGGAACGTGAAGACTTTTAACCCTGAAGCGCCCAGGGGCTCAGATGTTCCCGTAACAGCGAGGACGATGGTGGGAAAATGGGGCGGCCAGAGCCACCGCAAATCAGATCAGACAGAGCTGATGTACGCAGCTCTGTACGCAGAGGGGCGCCCGATAGATACCGGATCGGCCGCTCGGCGGTGGTGTCAAGCCGTGCACCACGATGGCGGGAGACGCCCTCTGCAGCACACCTGCCCTGGTTCTAATATTCTGCTTGACTAGGAAAGTCACACTCCCCATGCTGGAGAGCCCCTGGGTGCTTGCACGCGTTAAGACCAAAACTAGTAAGTACATCAGCGGTTTAATCACCCGCCAAGGAAGTCAGCTGAGAAACTAAACCACATCTCCAGGCATCGAGCTCTCAGAAACCTGCTGCTGACAGGTTAGATCCCCCTCCAGGCCACGTGGACACTCTCTGAGGGTAGACGCAAATCCCTCCCCTCGCCCAGGGTCCCTGGTGTTCCCTGAGCAGGAGCCAACCCACAGGCTGGAGCTGAACAGGGTGGTGGGTGGGACCCAGAGCCTAGTGCCTGACCTTGCCGATAACCTCCACCCTTCTGGTGAGACCACGGCAGGGGCTCCCACCTCCCGGCACGCCCACCTCCCACCATGCCCACCTCCCGGCACGCCCACCTACCGGCACACCCACATCCCGCACACCCACATCCCGGCACGCCCACAATCCCAGCACACGCCCACATCCCGCACGCCCACATCCCGGCACACGCCCACATCCCGGCACGCCCACATCCCTGCACGCCCACCTCCCAGCACGCCCACCTCCCACCATGCCCACATCCCGGCACGCCCACATTCCTGCACGCCCACCTCCCAGCACGCCCACCCCCCACCATGCCCACATCCCGGCACGCCCACCTCCAGACACGCCCACCTCCCGGCACGCCCACCTCCCGGCACGCCCACCTCCCACCATGCCCACCTCCCACCATGCCCACCTCCCACCATGCCCACATCCCACCATGCCCACCTCCTGGCACGCCCACATCACCTGGGGAGTTTCAACCACGACCAGCGCGGAAGCTCTTCACCTGTGCAGAGTCTGACGCACGTGTCTAAAAGCAGGGGGCTGGCACACGTCAGGAGTGTTCTAGAAGCCTCCCAGGTGTCTCTCTAACGCGCAGCCAGGGTGGAGGGGATGGTGAGGCTCGCTGGCTGTCGGGGAAGACTGCCCAGGTGTTCCTGCCGACGGCACGTGCTGTGTCCACGTGCCAGGGAGCTGTCGGCCTCGGACGATAGTCCTTGACTTCCCACCCTGACCAGCGACACAGCGGACGCCCTACGGAATGTGCTCCCTCACGGACCCGCCGCTCACACGGTTGAAAGCACATATCCCTCCTGGAAGTTCTGCCCCCTGTGCTGTAACGCAAGGCATTTCCTCCTAAAAGACACATTTCTCTCATGAGAAGAGCAAGATTTTGTGAGTTGTCAGCGCACGAAGGCGTTGAGCCCCTTCACCCCCCCCCCCCATGTAGTCCCAGAATGTCACCAGGATGCAAATCAGCTCACTGGCCCATGAAGATGGGGTTGTGTCTCCTCCACTGGAAACAGCATGAAGGACATGGGAACAGCCCAGAGAAACTAAACCAGCCTGTCGAGCGCCGAGGTGGCTGCATAGCAACCGCCCCCTGTCACCCTTTGCCACCGCCCCTGGCCGGGCGCCCAGCAGGGAGGAGTCCCTGAGATGGGGGACTTGCCAACAAGGAGGAGCCTCTTCTGGGTCTGGAGAGCGTGGGTGCGCACTGGGGCTGCCCGGGGCGTGGGAGCCAAACGGCCCGGGTGCTGCTGAGGGTTGACTTGGGTGTCAGGCACGTCACCGTTCAAATGCATCTCATTAAAAGTGTGAAAAGAAAAGAGTGAACCGACACAGGCAGAGAGCTTCCCCCTGGGAGCCAGGCAGATGGCTTAGTTACTGGAGGAAGAGAGGGAAGTGCCCCAAAGAACCTACCAAAGACCCAGTGCCCGGAACCCTTTGTGAGGAAGAGCCCTGAGCTACTGCGTCGAACTGGACCGGTCAGGACACTGCAATCTGATCCATTCTGACACCGATCGACACTGTCATATGGACGACAGCCACACCGGGTGCCACCTGCACGGGGTCCAGGGCCCAGAGCTGCCCTCGAGGGCGTGTGGTCCAATCCAGAGACAAACATGGTGCACTTGGGAAGGGTTCTGCATGTTTTCTGCCGACCCCCAAACGGCAAATGTACCATCACGTCCACCATGACGCCACCTGCATCTCTCCCAGAACATCGTTCTGAACTAAATGTATATATCCCAATGTTGCAGTCAAAGTATCAGTTGGAATAAACAGTAGCTACACGGGCTGCAGGCGGGCGGTGGGGGGAGTTGTTGGTTCACCGGGACCAAGCGTCCGTCTGGGAAGATGAGGAGATTCTGGTGATGATGGTGCTGGTGGTTACAGAACCGTGTGGATGTACCTGCTGCTTCTGACCACTGTGTTTAAAAACAGTTCAGAGAGTAAATTTAATGTTATGAAGGTTTTATCACAAAAAAACCCAAAACACACATATATATCTGTATATATGTTGGGAACATAGAATGAGAAAATTACTTCTGTCATATTTTGGTCGGTTAACTGATATTAGTCAATTCATTCAACTGCTAAAGGGGAAGGAAGAGTAAAGGAAATACTTTTCTCTCGTTAAGAGCTCTCTGTCTGCTGCACATCCTCAGTGATGGGATGTTGTGCAGGAGACGCCGTTGGTACGAGAAGATCCAAGACACAGTTTCTCCAGGGACAGTCACAGAGTGTCTATGAAATCTGTGACAGTTTAGAATTCTTTTTTTTTTTCTTTTTGTATTTTTCCAAAGTGAGAAGCGAAGAAGCAGAGACAGACTCCCACATGTGCCTGATCGGGATCCACCCGGCATGCCCACTGGGGGCGATACTCTGTCCATCTGGGGTGTTGCTCCGTTGCGGCCAGAGCCATTCTAGCACCTGAGGCAGAGGCCATGGAGCCATCCTCAGCGCCTGGGCCAACTTTGCTCCAATGGAGCCTCGGCTGTTGGAGGGGAAGAGAGAGACAGAGAGAAAGGAGAGGGGGAAGGGTGGAGAAGCAAATGGGCGCTTCTCTTGTGTGCCCTGACCGGGAATCGAACCTGGGACTTCCACACACTGGGCTGACACTCTACCACTGAGACAAACCAGCCAAGGCCTAGAATTCTTAATAAAATTGTGTTTCTTTCTAGAGGATGGATGTCTGACGATTTGTATTGCTGCATTCTTTAACGTACATTCAGCTTCCTAGTGGATTTTCAAGGTTTGTGGCCACATCATCTGGAAGATGAAGGTGACCTCCTGTCCCTTTGTAGCTGGTCCAAGCCCCTGGTCAGAGTGGGACCTGTGGGGTGCGCTCCTAAACATGATGTAAACACGAAAAACAGTAAAACAGAAGCCGGGCGCGGCAGCAGAAAGCACACCTTCGTGGCTGGGTTGTGTAAGGATGGGGAGTCGGGGAAGAAATTTTTAGTGAGGGTGAAATTAGGCAAATCCCCCCCCCCCACCCCCGGTTCCCTGCACCTTTGAAAACAAAACTCTCAGGAGTACTGAGTGACTCAGACTGATCGTCAGAGAGAGGAGAGGCAAAGTGTAATAGCATGCGGCCAGAGCCACAGAGAAGGACACTGAGGTCCTAGACGGCAGGACAGAGGGAGCCCGGCAGGAAGAAAGGCAGGAAGGGTCTAGAAGGATGAGCAGGGGCCCACCCAGGGCCCCCACGGCAGAGAGGGGGCCACCACAGACCCAGCAATCACCAAGGCTGAGAATCAGGGGTCAGGCAGGAGCAGTCCCCAGGGATGGGTTTGGGCTTCACCCTGGAGACTTCCGCAGCACAAAGGCTGGTCAACGCCCCTGTCTGGATCCCGCCAGCTGCCAAGCAAACCAAGCGGACAACGCCCCCACCGGTGGCAGCGCTGGACGGGAGCCCGTGCGGAAAGGATTCTTCTCGTGCAGAGTTTTGGGAGTGTCCGTGGAGCTGTTCCATGACATTCCTACCCACTGTTTCTTGGTGACAAGTAGGTTTGGTCAACAGAGCTTCTAACTGAGAGGTGACCCCGAATCCAAACCCTCTCATGTGCATATACCTGCCCCCTTTCCTGTGTGGACTTTGGAGTCAGACACATCTGGGGTCCACGTGTCCTGCATCGTAAGTTGAGAGAGAAAGACAGTCTCCAAAGTTGAGCGGACACATAGAACTTAATCTCCTCCAAGCCCTTGCTTTTCAGGAATATCTAATGAATTCTTTAGTATAAATATTTATATTTAGTTAATTTCATGAAGTTATACTTTTTTAAACAGTGTAACATTCAGCGTAGGAAGCCCGGACTCCCTGGGGGACGTTTCTGGTGCGCTCTGAGCCGTCCTTTTTTGTATTTGTCTTGGAGAGGGGCCCGTGGAGGTGCACTAATCTGTAACTGCCCGCGGACGTGTCCCAGCAAGTGTCTGAGAGACAGCACACCCAGGGCTGAACAGAGACTCTGACCCGCACGCCCGCCAGCCATGCATTAAAGGGATGGAAGGAGAGATGAGGTCACAAGCCATTGAGATGTCACCCAGGCAGCAGCTCAGCTCTGCGGGCAGGGTGGGGAGGCCAAGCCCTCAGGGCCTTCGGGGAGGGGCTGCCCCGACCCCCAGGGGGAGGGGAACCCGGCCAGGAAGAGGGAGCCCGAGATGCAGCAGCGTGGGAAGAGTACACAGTAGGGGGTCCCTGCTTCTTCTGGAGTCAGGGGGCTGGCACGGGCGCCCGCGGGAAGACCGGGAGGGACTCGGGGACCAAAGAGAACTGGGTGTGGGGCCCACCCTGCAGAGGGCTCGGGGAGACCCCTTCCTGACCAGCCCAGCGAGCACGGGGAGAGAACACAAGCCCACGTCAGGATTAACAAGCGGATCATTCTGTCTACAGAAGAAGACTAAACGTACCCACAGCGACACCCAGCATGGCGGTGCGGGCCCAGGACGAGAGGCACAGAACGCAGTGAGGACTCGGTGAGCCGTCTGCAGGGCACGGCTCATGAGCGTCACACGTGAGCCCCCGAAGAGTGCGTGAAAATCACACCCACAGTGGCCCTCCGTCGGGAAAGCTCTGGGAGTAGAGGGTTAGGAAATGTTCTTCTCTTCTTCGTTCGGTATTCTCAGACGTTCTGCAGCAAGCATGTTCTGCTTTGCAAATAGCAAAGAAAACAATAGAAGCTTTTTAAAAAAAAAGAAACAAATGAAATGGCGGAATGCCAGCCAGGCTCTGATCTGGTGGCACCTCTGGGAGCCCTGCCCTCGGCCAAAGCCACAGGGAGCGGACGACTGGCACCCCAGCCGAGGGCAGCTGCTTAAACCCACGCCTGTGCCCGGCGGGCAGCCATCCCGACTGCCAGCTTTGCAAACACAAAGCAGCGGGTGACGGCAAATGTCAGCAGATATGTTTACAAATTTCTCACTGCGGACCTTGTGTTTTCAGTCTCTGTTGTCTTCCGTTTGTGCCTTGGTTTTCTTTTTCTTTCTTTTCTTTCTTTCCAAGTGAGAAGAGGGTAGATAGAGAGACAGACTCCCGCATGCTCCCTAATGGGGGTTCACCCGGCATCCCCTGTCTGGAGCTGATGCTCTCCCCATCCGGGGCCATGCTCAAAACCCAGCTATTTTTAGTGCCTGAGGTAGGGACTTCATGGAGGGGCCATCCTCAGCACCCAGGGCCAATGCGCTCAAACCAATGGAGCTGTGGCTGCGGGGAGGGAGAGCAAGAGAAGACGGAGAAGGAGGGGCCGAGAAGCAGGTGGCAGCTTCTCTTGTGCACCCCGACCGAGCATCAAACCTGGGGTGCCCCCACATGCTAGGCTGACGCTCTGTCCACTGAGAAAACCAGCCAGGGCTAGCGGTGGTTTTCCTAAATCATTCTTAATGATTTGTTCGTATTTCCCGTCTGTTTTCTTTTTTTTTTTTAATTAATTTATTATTATTATTATTTGTATTTTTCTGAAGCTGGAAACGGGGAGAGATAGTCAGACAGACTCCCGCATGTGCCTGACCGGGATCCACCTGGCATACCCACCAGGGGGCGACACTCTGCTCCTCCGGGGCGTCGCTCTGTTGCAACCAGAGCCACTCTAGCGCCTGGGACAGAGGCCAAGGAGCCATCCCCAGCGCCCGGGCCATCTTTGCTCCAATGGAGCCTCGGCTGTGGGAGGGGAAGAGAGAGATAGAGAGGAAGGAGAGGGGGAAGGGTGGAGAAGCAGAAGGGCGCTTCTCCTGTGTGCCCTGGCCGGGAATCGAACCCGGGACTTCTGCACGCCAGGCCAATGCTCTACCACTGAGCTAACCAGCCAGGGCTAGCTGTGGTTTTCCTAACTATTCTTAATGATTTGTTCGTATTTCCCCTGTCTGTTTTCTTTAAATAAAAAAAAAAATCTGTCAGTCTCCTCATGTCCTACGATACTCATTGGTTTATTCAATTATCTGGACCCCACCTCGCTGTGTGGGAGACTTCGCAAAGCTGACACTGAGGTGCGTGTAAACCAATCGACGACCGAATCAGGTGACGTGGCCAATGTTCAGCCTGTTTATTAAAAACACCCAGCAACCCCCCCAGAGTCCGACCCAGTAGAAAACACTTGTTTGAGGCGGAAACGGGTTCTGGACATTTATTTGAATTTCGTGCAATTTATTGACTTTCATTCAACCTTTTCGTAGGTGGGGCAGACTCTGTTCTAACTCTGAGAGCGGCTGTGCTGCGTGAAGACCTTGTAGGTGGGGCTCCCGCCACCTCCTCCCCCAAACCCACGAGTCCTGCCTGCCTTCTCACTGGAAAGCATTGGACACCCGCCTACTTACTTAATGTCCATTTACACCCTCCCGTTATCACAGAGTCACCGTATCACAAAACATACCGCTCACAAAAAGTAGGGGATACTTTATCGCTTCCTATTCATTCTGAAATTTTTCTGAGCAGCGTACATTAAAATATTATTTAAACCTTTTCTGTATTACACAACACAAACATGGAACCACAGAACATAACAAAGCATGGAAGAGACTCGTGTTTCTCCAATAAAAACTAAGGTTCCCAATACAACTTCATTTTTTAAAAAATCGTACTTCCAAAAATATTTTTGTATGCTTCAGAACACCCCTTTTTAAATAATTTATCTTTTAAATTTACTGGGTTGGCATGGTTCATCAAACCCTACTGGTTCCAAGTGTGGAACTCAATGTAACACCAGCTACACCTCACATCGTGCACCCCCCGCCCCCGTCCCAGCAAAGTCTCTTTCCACTCCCCCCTCTGGCCCCCCTTACTTCCACCCCCTCTCACTCTGGCTGTCGCCATTCTGTTGTCTGTATCTATGTCATGTGTCTATACTTTCGGGCTGTTCCTTTCACCTTCTTTGACCCAGCTCCCTCCCTTGTGACAGCTGTCCCTCTGGATACATAACTCCCTTTTCTTATCCAAAGTATCTCAAGACACAGCGGCAGAGTTTCCTTGTCATGCTGAACCACGGTGCCTTTGCACGGCCTCTTCTATCTGTCCTCACTGTGGGGTCCACAGCGGGAACCGCAGGGTTTGCAGGTGCACAGCCCTCCCAGCGCAGGCTGGGCTCCTCCCACCACCGCCTCTCTCTGCTCCGCAGGCGGACCTCTGCAGGGAGGTGAGGAGCACTTGGAATGTGTCCCTCAACTTCGCTAGGACACCAGCGGGTCGTGCCCAGCCAGCTGACAGAGCCAGACCAGCCTCGGTGTCTGACACTCTTCCTGTCGCTGCGTGTCCCAGCTTTTTACGGCTTGCAAAAATCATGGTAACTGGGCCCTGGCCGTTTGGCTCAGTGGTAGAGCGTCGGCCTGGCGTGCAGAAGTCCCAGGTTCGATTCCCGGCCAGGGCACACAGGAGAAGCGCCCATCTGCTTCTCCACCCCTCCCCCTCTCCTTCCTCTCTGTCTCTCTCTTCCCCTCCCGCAGCCAAGGCTCCATTGGAGCAAAGATGGCCCGGGCGCTGGGGATGGCACCTTGGCCTCTGCCCCAGGCACTAGAGTGGCTCTGGTCGCGGCAGAGCGACCCCCCAGAGGGGCAGAGCATCACCCCCTGGTGGGCAGAGCGTCGCCCCCTGGTGGGCGTGCCGGGTGGATCCCGGTCGGGCGCATGCAGGAGTCTGTCTGACTGTCTCTCCCCGTTTCCAGCTTCAGAAAAATACAAAAAAAAAAAAAAAATCATGGTAACTGATGGACAGTCGGGGAGCTCGACCAGCTTTCTGTCGGGATGTGAGAATAACCAGCAAACCCCCCTCGGCGTGGACGCCTGCCATTCCCCAGCTGCTCCGTGTTGTCCAGCACAAACCACCCGCTCAGCAATTACATAAAAACTTGCCCCAAAGTTTCCTGTTTCTCAAAGATGGGCATTTCCTCACTTTCTGTCATGAAGGAGTGTCTGATTGTGAAGGCAGTTTGTGTAAAATGAAACCGTGGAAACATGGATGTGCTGTCCTCCAGGCCTGCCCGGCTGCGGGGCGTGTGTGTGATTCACACGTGTGCTCAAGAACGGCAGTGTCCGTGAGCGTGACGGCCTCAGCACCAGCAACGTGTCATTTCCATGACTTCCAATAAGCCTTTTCCCAAATCAGGACGTTCTCACAGGAAGAAAATACGCCTGCTGCGATTGACTCCTATTGCCAGTTACCTCCCTGTGAGTGAGCCACTTACATTCGGCGGCCCCAGATTTCTTGGGATTTATGGTATTTTGACAACCTCTCCCCACGTCTGTAACGTAGTGATCTTAAATGCCCATAATGAATGCCCCCCAATCACATTTTTTGACAAAGGATTTGAACGGGAAGGTGTACAGCTATGTGACCTGCATAAAAAAAAAAAAAAAAAAAAAAAAAAAAAAAAAGTTCCATCCCAATGTTAATCTAAAAACTATGTAAAATTGGAGGGTGTAGATGGTGATGCCTGGCACTGACCAGACTTTTTGTAGGGGAGAAATAAGCACTTTTATCCAGAATGATTTAGAAGAATAACAAAAAAATGACTATATGTGCCCATCAGTGAAAGATGAGTGAGAAACTTTATCATCACAAAATGGGAAGTGTATTAACATAGAAAATGGCACCAAAAAAGGTAAAAAGAGGTTCAATTTGCATTAAAAATAATATTTACACAGAAGTCTCTGAAGGAATAGAATCTATTCCAAATTGTGCATACTGGACAGGCTAGCAGCCAGTTCCCTCCGGCTACTCATTTATTTAACAGTCGTCACATATTTCTTTAATTAATCAGCAGAAACTATACCGTTATTTCCATAGGTGAAGAGACAATGTGTCCAGTGAGGACTCCCCAGAAGTAGGGAGGACCCAGCAGCAGCCTCTGTGAAGTTAGCCCCCAGCCACTGTGTAATTAACATATTCCTATCTTCCTCCAAGACCCACCTCTGGGGGAGGGGACACGCATCATCACCTGGACACCAGAGTCTGAAAAATGGCATAACGCTTGTACCCACGTCACGGGACTGCGGGCTGTTGTGACTTTGTAACACATATGCAGATGACCAGACGTGGATGTTTCATTCAAAGCTTACAGAGAACCAAGCTCTGTCTCCACCATGATATACAACTGGAAACATGTGAGAGACAGCTGCCCACTACCACTGCCCACGGCATTGACAGCACTGAGTGATACAGTGTTTCGTTTGCATGTAACGATGCGTGAGGTACTGTTTCCTTTACTGTGCAGTGATAAAGCATGTAACTGAGGTTATAAAACAGCTTTCTCTGCTTTAATCCAACTCCTTCCTTACAAAAGGCCATGGATTTACAACTTTAGCCCTGGAACAAGACTGACTCTGCATGACTAATTGACCAGGGGACACAATGTGTACTCTGGTTTCTTCACAAAGGAGCGTGCACGCATGCACACGCACACACACACACACACACACACACACACACACACACTTTGATTTCTCCGCCCATGCCCACACTCTTATGTTTCAACATGAGGACAAACGCGTGGGATTAAGAGACTTTGTTACAAAACGTTCTAGAAAGCAAGGAATCCACCCATCCTGGTGATCGTCAGGAAAGGAGTTCATATTAAAAACATGACTGAAACCAAATGATGAATTAATGAAAACAGGGAAAGAAAACAATGAAGAAAGAAAAGGACTTTAGCTATAGGACCACGGACCGGACACACCTGCATTTATCGGGCTACTTGACATCTGACTTGAATATTGTCAAAATCCATGGTGACTTTGCAAATCACGTCACGCCAAATCAAGTCAAAACACCCGAGTCTGAAAAGGATGATGTCATTTTATGAGGTTTTTTTGGTGGCTTTAGGCAAAACACCACACAGAAGTTTGTCTCTTCATCGCCGGCCCCGTGACTCAGACCGCGTGTGTCGGCACAGAGGAGCCCCGTCTTGGGGAAACTACCTCTGACGGGACATGTTGCGTCCCCTCGCCGCTCCACGGAGACACAGAATGTATTGTGCGCACAAGCATTACTTCCAAGAAGCTGAGTCCGCCGTTTACATTGAAACGGAAGAGGCAGGAAATTCTTTCAGCGTCTCATGAGCATGAGGAGACCTGGAGACATGTGCACCCGTGACGCCGGACTTAGCAGATCCTCCTTCCAGGGAAACCTTGTGAAGCGTGGATGCCGAACGCAGCGCCGTCACCACAAAGCAGCGTGAGCCCCCGTCAGACGGCTGGACTCACCAGCTGCCGCAGCGTCTGCCAGGTCCCTCTCTGAATGTGTCCCCCCACCCCCACCCCGCCTGCCCCACCGACGTGTCGCCACCATCCTCCTTGGCAAGCAGGTCGGCGGAAACGTTTGGAATTGCTGTGCGTTGCACAACGCTACGGCGTCTTCTCCCAACCCCACAGGAAGGCACCTCTCCTCACTCTCGATGACAGGACCGCACACCACGAAGCTCACGTACCCGGGAACCACGCGGACACGCGTCCAAACGTCTCTGAGAGCCTGACACGCGGAAATGCAACGATGACGTGCACGGCGGGAAAATCACGGGGTCTGTCATTTTGATGAGATTATTTTACAGATAAAGGGAAGTCTGTGTGCTGACGGATGTGCCGAGGCAGGCCTGTTTGCGCCTGCCCTTGGCGAGAATGTAACTGTGAATTTTACACGGTTGGTTTAAGGTGCACAGAGGCTGCTGTGTACTTGCTACAATGTTGTTAGTGCCATCCCCTTTAACTGAAAAGAAGAAGCCGCTACACTCCTTACCCAGTCTCAGGTGAGAACTGCCTGTAACTTTCTTCCCTCTTAAATTTCTCTCTACCGCTGTCCACGGGTGGTCATATCACAAGTAGAGAGGGCTGAAGACAAAACTAAGTGGGTAGCTTCTGTTAAGTCAAGAAGAGTCACTAAACTTTTTACTTTTTTATTTCATTGTGCAGGTCATGCTGATAGAAAAATAAACCCAGATATAAATACTGCCAACATTTTAAGTCTGCAGCCTTGCACACTCCTCTGTGCACGAAACACACAGCACGCACAGACACACACCTACTTTTAATGGAGCCATAGTGTTTTGTGGTCTGCTCTATGGTCTTCACGATGTATCATGAACATTTTCTGTGTTAATAACTAGACATCTGCATGAGTGAACAATAACACAAGGGGAAAAAGAAAGAATGTGTTCAAATATAAAAGGAAGAAGTGAAACTCTCTGTATTTCCAGTTGACACAACCTTGTAAATTACCAAAAAAAAAAAATTTAAAAAAAGGACTCCACTAAAAAATGGATCGAAATGAATAAATTCAGCAGGCTTGGCTGGGCTCAGGATAGAAATCAATCGCTTGTTTCTACACACGAACAGTGAACAGTCTGAACATGAAATTAGAAAGCATTCCATTTACAATAGCTACCAGGAAGAATAAAATATGTAGAAAAAGCAAAAGAAGTGTGAGACTCGTGCACTGAAAACGGCACAACACTACTAAAGACGTCACCGGAAGGCAGGACGGACTACTGCTCCCATCAAATCCACAGCTGCCAGGCGGACCCCATCAGAATCCCAGCCGGCTTCATGGCAGAAGTCCACAAGTTGATCCTGAAATCCACATGGAAATAAATGCGAGGGACCCAGAACAGCCAAAACACTCTTAGGGGAAAAAAAAATGTGGATGATTCACACCTCCTGACTTCAAAACCTACTACCAAGCTGAAGTGTTCACCACAGTCTGGAGAATGGGCAGACGGACAGACGGAAGGACCTATAAGCAGGGAAATAGAACTGAGAACCTAGAAATTGATTTTTCTGGATCAGTCGACTTCAACAAGAGCCTCAAGACAATTTAATGGGGAGAGAGCTACCTTCCCAACAAATGGCGCTGGGGCATCTGCTTATCCACCTGCAAGAGAATGAGGTTGGACCTCTACCTCACACCATACACCAGGGGTCCCCAAACTTTTTACACAGGGGGCCAGTTCACTGTCCCTCAGACCGTTGGAGGGCCGGACTATAAAAAAAACTATGAACAAATCCCTATGCACACTGCACATATCTTATTTTAAAGTAAAAAAACAAAATAGGAACAAATACAATATTTAAAATAAAGAATAAGTATATTTAAATCAACAAACTGACCAGTATTTCAATGGAAACTATGCTCCTCTCACCTTGACCACCAATGAAAGAGGTGCCCCTTCTGGAAGTGCGGCGGGGGCCAGATAAATGGCCTCAGGGGGCCGCATGTGGCCCGCGGGCTGTAGTTTGGGGACCCCTGCCATACACCAAAACTAACTCAAAATGGGTGAAAGACGTACATGGAAGCATAAAACTATTTTTGTTTTTTTGGTTTTTTGTTTTGTTTTGTTTTTACAGGGACAGAGAGAGTCAGAGAGAGGGATAGATAGGGACAGACAGACAGTAACAGAGAGATGAGAAGCATCAATCATCAGTTTTTTGTTGTGACACCTTAGTTGTTCATTGATTGCTTTCTCATATGTGCCTTGACCACAGGTTTTCAGCAGACAGTGTAACCAGCGACCTTGGGTCCAAGCTGGTGAGCTTTTGCTTAAACCAGATGAGCCCGCGCTCAAGCTGGTGACCTCGGGGTCTCGAACCTGGGTCCTCCGCATCCCAGTCCAACACTCTATCCACTGCACCACCACCTGGTCAGGCCATAAAACTATTTTTAAAATCTTTTTTTTTAAAGCATAGATACAATATTTGACCTTGGATTCGATGCTGGTTTCTTAGACGTGACACCAGGAGCACAGGCAATAAAAGGAAAGGTAGATAAATTGGGCTTCATGAAAATTAAACACTTTTTTTGCTGTAAAAACAACAACTAAGAAAGTAAAAGATTAACCCATAAAAGGGAGAAAATATCTGTCAATCATCTATCTGACCAGGAAATTATATCTAAAATACATTTTTAAAAATAACTTTCATCTCGATAACAACAATAACAACAAAAACAACAACAAATAACTCAATTTTCTTACATGGTAGAGGACCTGATAGATCTCAAGAGAAGACACTCAAACAAAGCACATAAAAAGGTGCTCAGCATCATCAGGGAAACGCCTATCACAGTCACCACGAGAGACCGACTCACACCTACCGGGACACGAGGACCCAGAAGACAGATGTTGGCACAGATGTGGAAACACGTAAACTTCCTAGAGACGGTGGGAAGGGGCAATGGGGCAGCCACTTTGGAAAGGGGTCTGGCAGTTCTTCGAAAGATTAAACACAGAGCTACCGAAGGCCCAGCAACCTCACTGTGCGATAGAGACCCGAGAGAAATGAAAACGCGTGTCCTTGTGAGAACGAGTCCATGAATTTCCACAACAGCATTATTCATGACAGCCAGAAAGTGGAAACAGCCCGAGTGTCCAACAGCGAATGAATGGATAGATAAAAGGGAACCTTATTTAGCAATAAAAAAGGAATCCTTGCAAGAGAATATTATTTAGCAATAAAAAAAGAATAAAGTACTAATACCCTACAACACGGGAGAACCTTGAAAATATGCTCAGCTAAAGAAGCCAGTCATAAAAGACCACTTATTTACATAATTCTACGTATAGACAATGTCCAGAATGGACAGTTCAGTGAGTGGGTTCAGCCAGGGAATGGGGAATGGATGACCGCTAGTGGGCACAGGGTTAATTAACTATGATGATGCTCTAATGGAATGTGGTGACAGCTGTACAACTTTGTGAATTTACTAGGAACCACTGAATCATGCACTTTCAATAAAGGAATCACAGTATGCCCAGTTATATCTCAATAAAGCTATTACTTTTATTTATTTATTTTTATTTATTTATTTTTTGTATTTTTCCAAAGCTGGAAACGGGGAGAGACAGTCAGACAGACTACCGCATGCCCCCTACTGGGATCCACCCGGCACGCCCACCAGGGGGCGACACTCTGCCCCTCCAGGGGGTCACTCTGTTGTGACCAGAGCCACTCTAGTGCCTGGGGCAGAGGCCAAGGAGCCATCCCCAGCACCCGGGACATCTTTGCTCCAATGGAGCCTCGCTGCTGGAGGGGAAGAGAGAGACAGAGAGGAAGGAGACGGGGAGGGGTGGAGAAGCAGATGGGTGCTTCTCCTGTGTGCTCTGGCCGGGAATTGAACCAGGGACCCCTTGCACGCCAGGCCGACGCTCTACCACTGAGCCAACCGGCCAGGGCCAAAGCTATTACTTTTAAAAAGACAAGCTGAGGCTTCCAAAATACAGGTATGCATTAGGAAAATGGTAATATGTTGTTCAAACTGATAATGAGTTGATAATGGCAATACCGTCCTTCCATGAGATACTGTTGCAAGAATGTATCTCTTTTCATTAAAAAAAAAAAAAAAAAGTTAAAGCTTGCACCATGTTTGTTCCACTTTCGTCCCTTCCGTGTCTCCGCCGGGCTCCTCCTTCCTCTTGGGTCCCTTCTGAGGGTCCCAGTATCTATCGTTCCGCTCCCCAGGGCACCTGGGCGTGAGACTCAGCAGGCGGGGTTGGGCCGGGGGCGGCCGCTGTGACCTCCGGGCGTGTGCAGACACCGCCCTCCGCTGCCACCGATAGGTCCCACCCCAACTTGGCGACCTGCGGGCCTGGGGGCGGGGAGAGTCGGCGCAGGAGGCCGCGCGCACGACCAGGGCGCCGCCGGGGAGGCCGGGGACGCTCCGAGAGGCGCTGGGAGGCTCTAGGAGGCCGGGTCTCGGAATGTGGGCGCCTGGTGGCCAGCAGGGGCCCGCGGGCTGGGACCGCCGCAGGGTGGGCGCCCGGCTGCGCGCGGCGCTCGCCGGGCTGCACGAGCTGCACGGGCTGCGCGCCAGGCAGCAGGCGCGCGTGCGGGGCGCCCTGGCCATGCAGCCCCCGCCGGCGCCTGTCCCGCGCGGCCCCCGCGCCCACGAGCTGCGGCTGGAGGCGGCGCTGGCGGCGCTGCAGGAGCAGCTGGTAAGGAGCGCGCGCTCAGGGTCGTGGGGCCGCGGGGCCCCGGTCCAGGTGCAGGCGGCGCGCGGCCGGCCGGCCGACTGACAAGAGGGGCGCCCTTCGGGGTCTGAATTCCAAACGAGTGGGACGCGGAGGCCCGAGGCGCTGGGGGATCCTCCGGACCCGAAAGCCGCCGGGACCGCACCGCGCTGAGCCCCGCGCGGGCTCTGCTCCTTCCTCGCGGAGTCCCGGGGACGCATTCCTGTGGGTTTGAGTTTCACGCTGTCTTGATAAGAACGCATTGAATCCGCTGGCAGGGGCCGAGCGTGTTCCTGGGGTCAGGTCCTTGGGTACCAGCTTCTCCCTGCTGTCGGTTCAGGGGCCGCAGTGCCGGCGCGCAAAGCGTACCCCCGAAGGTCCCCAGGGACGTACTGAGGTTGAATGGGGTCGTGTCATTGTAACAAAATGTTGGGGAAAGCCCACTCCTTGGGGCGGCCCCTGAGCTGCAGAGAGAGGAGTGTCCCCGTAGTCCCAGACGCGGTGGACCTCGGGCTTCCTTCCGCTGGCGTTTCCTCCAGAGGACCCTTCCCGAGGCGATTCCTTTTTCTAGAAATCGAACCAAGACAGAGGCTCGGCTGGCTGCCTCTCTGGCATTGATCCGCGTTATGGGTTCACTTCGTGTGTGAAAAACAAGCGTGTTTGCGGTATTACAGAAATTTTTTAAGGGAAAATAAAAAAGCTACATAGAAAGAGTTCTATCGTGGAGTGAACTCTTACTCTAAGTAGATTTTTTTTTTTTAATTAGAAATTCAAATCCTGTTTAAAAGCTGTGGTCTTTACAAAGGGGCCCCATGAAGCTAGCTGCCACCTTGCTCTCTGTCTGCCAGCTGAGCTCAGTACTGACTTGTTAACCCGCCTGGATTCCCGGTGGGTGCGGGAAGGCCTGTCTCAGAGGCCTCCCAGGACCCCCGTTGACATCCCTGACTGCAGACACCTGACTCCAGGCCATGGTTCAGAGGAAGGGAGGGAGCTGGCCACCACGGAGCAGGAGCCCCCACACCTTGTCCTGCCCGCCGAGCTCACCACGCCACGGCAGCACCCTTAGGTGGTGTGTGCTCCCAGCCACGTCTTACCTCACACGTGAGCTCGGCGCACACACAATAGCCCACCGAGGTGCGCATCGGGAGAGCACGCAGGCCGGGCGGCGAGGCCTGCGCTGAGTTGCTCTGTCGCGGGGGCAGGAGCGAGCTGATGATTAACTTGGCGGCAGCAACACACAGCACAGACCTGTGAGCACGCAGCCTCTAATTACTAGTAGCCTTTGGAAGAGGAGATCAAACAGGTTCTTTTGTTTAATTTTTTTTTTTTTTTTTTAATGTGGGGACCAGAAGGAACACGCAGACTGTGTCTTGGAACGTTGCTCTTGGAACGGATTAGGCGATCAAAAGAGAAGAATTGAATAGTGTGTGAGACTTCAGCTCCGCACTTAACACTTCTAACATTTCTCTTGCCGGGGAAAAAATTAGGAGCGTCCTTTAGCTCTGTGACACAGAGTCAAGTCAGAGACATTCACACCCCGGGCGGCCGCAGACATCAGTAACTCCCCATTAACTCTGCCCTCCTCCCCACGCTCCCCGTGTCCGTCCGTCTGGTCAGGGTGGTCACCGTTCTGGTGTGAAGGCAGGAAGACCGTTCACCTGACCCCTCAGCACCCTTGTCCTGCTGGGTGTCCCAAGTGAGAATGAGCCGCAGCACTTCTGGGGTGGGCAGCTGCATTCTCCGCAGTCATGCTTACTAGTAGACTGCACGTGAAGTCCCAGGCGAGGGCGCAGCAGGGCTCAGTCGGGGTGTTGTGTGCACTGATCGGGGGCAACTCTGAGGCTGGACCGGAAGGAGGGTGATGTCGGCACTTACCATCTCTCTGTGGTATGTGTCTGAGCTAAGGAAGCCGGCGACCTCTGACCGGAGCAACGGGGGTGGGGGGCTGGGTGGGCAGCCCTGTGCTCATCCCACTGTGTTTCCATGGAGATTTGTCCTGCCCCCCCACCCCCGCCACCAGAAGGGGCTGCCACCCTGTCTCTGATGTGGAAAGACGTGGATGCCCAGGAGTCCGGAGGCTTTGTCTCCCACCAGGAGGGGCTTGCTGCCCTCGGACGGGAGGCGAAGACAGACCCGGGGG
Organism: Saccopteryx leptura; assembly: GCF_036850995.1. Taxonomy (NCBI): domain Eukaryota; kingdom Metazoa; phylum Chordata; class Mammalia; order Chiroptera; family Emballonuridae; genus Saccopteryx; species Saccopteryx leptura. The sequence continues at coordinate 5,779,377 of NC_089505.1, read as the reverse complement.
GGCCCCCCCCAGTGAGATCCAGCCCTGAAGAATTTCCCGGTAGTTGACTTTGCTGGTTGTGACTTGTCCCGAGAGTTTCACGGGCAGTTGCACAATACACGCAGCTGGACCAGGTGAGGGTCTGGCTGCAGCTGCAAACACTGCCTGGTTTTCCTTGGACAGACTCGCTTGTTTCTTGAACTCTCGGGAGGGAGGGGAGAGCCCCAGCTCAAGGTCACGAGGGAGGGCAAGGCGGCCACTGAGCCCTGAGGGCTTCTGTCTGCGGGTGGCTCACGCCTGTTATCCCTGAGGCTGACCTGTGACCCCGGCCTTTGCTGATGGACGGTGTTTACCCCCACACGGGGCACCTGCCCTAGTCATGGAACGCGGCTGGGAAATGGTTCCTTTCCACATTCTCGACTTTCAAGGAAAGAAAGGAGGTGTCTCTGATGCCGTCTCTGTTTCCTGAACGTTGGGGCGTTGTCCCTCTCGTCCTCAGAACCTGCCCTCGAGCCCGAGAAGGCTGGGTCGCAGCTGAGCACGGGAGCAAGGACAGGGTCGGCGGAGGGCAGGCGTTCTCTCTCGGAGGCGTTATAAGGAGGACGGGCCCGATGTGCATTTTCCACAGCAGTGGACGTTTCCAGGCTTTTTGTTGGTTTGTGATCATAAAAAAAAAGACAATCTTTGTGGTCCCAGGGCAGCTTGCTAGAATGCAGGTTCCCAGGCGTAGCCTGGGGTCATAGTCGGCGGGAATCTGCATTGGTGCCAGGGTGCCCCCACCTCCTGGGGAGCCGTGGGTGTGCTCTCTGCTGTCCCTGGACGGTGGCTGGACAGTGAGCCGGCAGCGGTGGGGAGTGGAGGTGGCCCCCAGCTTGCTCTGGAGGGAGTCAGGGTGGCTCCCACGGTCCCCTTTACTCAGTGCCCTCTGTGGCTGGCTCTGCAGGGCCCGTGCTTGACCCTGGTCCCCACAGGCACTTTTGACTCAACACAAAGCTTGACACCAGGAAGGGGCTGATGGACAGCGGAGACATAAGAGCCCCTGTGCGGGGTGGGCAGGGGTACTAAGGACAGTGCAGCTTGGACCGTGAAGCCCTCTGTGGGCAGCGGGTTCTGGGGACACAGCAAGTCGTCTGTGGGGACTGGAGAGCTGTGTGTGGCCCCCAGACACTAATCAAACCCCCTCCCCCAAAGGCCCGGCTGGCAAACATTAATCACAGAGCTGTGGGCCCCAACACACACAGGGCGACTCTTGTTTTGAAAGGGGGGTTGGAGAGGGAGGGAGGGAGGGAGGGAGGGAGGAAAGGAGGGAGGGAGGGAGGGAGGGCGGGAGCCAACCCAGGGGGGGGGTCCGAGAGACTCTCCCTGCAGAGGATGGGGAAGAGGTCCCTGCCACGTCTCAGACACTGAGTGGTGACCTGACACAGGAACCTACTCTTCCGTTGGCACCATGCCGTTGCTTTACGACGGGAAAGCAAGTTCTTTGTGGTCAGAGCCCACGCTGGCCCCCTGTGAGAAGCTAAGTGATTTCACGCCGCGGTGGCTGACCGGAGGCTTCTCCACACGCTCCGCTGGCTCCGTCCGGCTCAGCGTCCACCTGGGCAAGCTCCCCAGGTCTGAGCGCTCTGGGGGAGAAGCCGGGACATGAGGCCTGTCGGGGCGGTTCTGGAGCGTAAACTCGGATCGCGTTCAGGGCTGGTGTCGGCCATGTGACGTGCAGAGACCATGTGAGAGCGGCGTGACTGTCCCTGCCTCACAGGCAGGCGGGTCCTGGGGAACGTGGACTTTGGCGTGACGGTCTCGCTGGGCTGCCCGACGGGCCTCGCCCTGGGCGCTGCAGGCTGCGCCCACCTACCCCTCAGAGAGAGTCAGCAATTGTTACCACCTGCTTCTCTCCTGGCCGCAGCTCCCATGTTGGTGAAATTGCTGAAGCAATCTTCCCGAGCCCCATAATTTGAGGCTCAGGGGATTTCCTCATTTCCTACATGAAAATCTGAATTACATTAATCGTTTTCTGAAACAGGACGAACCACGTAATTACCTTTGTTAATTATTTTCCTTAAACTTAATTGTTAATCGGAACAAGGAATGTACGCAGTGGACCTTGAAAACTGGGTGAAGTTTCATCGTCGAAAAAAGGAAACCGGTGTTTATGAAACACTGCGCACATGTGGCTCACGTGCACACGTGTGTGTGTGTGTGTCTGTGTGTGAATGTGTGTAAGCACTAACCACATGTGTGTATGATATATACAATACTGTGTGTTATGTGTGTATCATACATACATGTATTATCTGTGTTATATAATAGACACAGTTACATGAATGCATATGTGTGAATGTGTTATGAGCATTAACCACATGCCTGTGTTATATGTTATAGACTATATGTGCACATACATGTATATTGTATATAGCACACACACATTATATAATACATGCATTGTGTTACATGCATATTATGTAACACACACACATATTATATCACATACACACACATGTGTGTGTGACCCACGCGGTTCACAGTTGGGAGGCCGAGGCCTGGAGACACAGTCTCCCAGCAGAGCTCAGCTGGGAGCCCGGAGACCAGAGGGCCTCGCACAGGTTTTCAGGCTTCAGTCTTGCAGGGGGGGCTGGCCCTGTCCTGCCTGGTGGGCCCCCTCCGCCAGCGAGAGCATACGGCCTGTGGCCGTCCAATAAGGGGTAAGAACGTGCAGCAAGGGGGCCCTTCTTCTCTTCTGGGGACTTTCATCCACTGGGAAAGGCTTAGGGCAGCTCCCCCGGACTCCGTGGACGACCCTGGGCCACTGGCACGGAGCTCGAGGTCCAGGCAGGGGCCCGGGACGGAGGCTTTTGCGGAGACCTAGGGACAGCAGGTGGAGAAGCCACGTGCGGCTCCCAGCACGGGAGCTGTGGCCCTGCTCTCCGACCCTCGCTTCACTCACAGGCAGTGACACTGCCTCCTCAGGAAACGGTCCCACTGGAAGTGATGGCAAGGCGTCTGCAGTGGGGAGAGAAGCTGATGGAGGCAGGAGGGGTCAGTGGGCTGTCTCTCCTGGGGACGCAGCCGATGGCGTCTCCCGGGAGGAGCAGGGGCCGCGGGGTTTGAGCTGTGTGTGCATGGAAGCGGCTCGGGGCCCCCGACATCCGTGCTCTTTCCCTCCCTAGAGCCGCCTGAGACGCCAGGACGTCGGCCTGAAGACACACTTGGACCAACTGGACCAGCAGATCAGCGAGCTGCAGCTGGACGTGCGCAGGACGTCCGTCGAGGGGCCGGACAGTGACAGCCGGCCCAGCTCGGGTACACGGCACACACAGCTATAGACACACATGTACATAGACACACAGGTACACGTATGCACATACAAACATGTGTGCACACACGCCAGTACATACACAGAGGTATATATACACACTTGCAAATGCGTACACATGCACACAGGTGTGTGCACATGTATGTGCGCAGCATATGCACACTCATGCATGCATAGCACACACACACATACACACAGCCCGCACTGACCACACAGCCCACACTGACCACACAGCCCACACTGACCACACAGCCCGCACTGACCACACAGCCCACGCTGACCACACAGCCCGCACTGACCTCACAGCCCGCACTGACCTCACAGCCCGCACTGACCACACAGCCCGCGCTGCCCGCGCTGACCACACAGCCCACACTGACCACACAGCCCGCACTGACCTCACAGCCCACGCTGACCTCACAGCCCACACTGACCTCACAGCCCACGCTGACCTCACAGCCCACGCTGACCTCACAGCCCACACTGACCACACAGCCCACACTGACCTCACAGCCCACACTGACCTCACAGCCCACACTGACCTCACAGCCCGCACTGACCTCACAGCCCACGCTGACCTCACAGCCCACACTGACCTCACAGCCCACACTGACCTCACAGCCCACACTGACCTCACAGCCCGCACTGACCTCACAGCCCACACTGACCACACAGCCCACGCTGACCACACAGCCCACGCTGACCACACAGCCCACGCTGACCACACAGCCCGCACTGACCTCACAGCCCGCACTGACCTCACAGCCCACACTGACCACACAGCCCGCACTGACCTCACAGCCCACACTGACCTCACAGCCCACGCTGACCACACAGCCCGCACTGACCTCACAGCCCGCGCTGACCACACAGCCCACACTGACCACACAGCCCACGCTGACCACACAGCCCACACTGACCACACAGCCCACACTGACCACACAGCCCACACTGACCACACAGCCCGCACTGACCTCACAGCCCACGCTGACCACACAGCCCGCGCTGACCACACAGCCCGCACTGACCACACAGCCCACGCTGACCACACAGCCCGCACTGACCTCACAGCCCGCGCTGACCTCACAGCCCGCGCTGACCACACAGCCCGCGCTGACCACACAGCCCACGCTGACCACACAGCCCGCGCTGACCACACAGCCCACACTGACCATACAGCCCGCGCTGACCACACAGCCCGTGCTGACCACACAGCCCGCACTGACCTCCTCTGTCTGCCCGTCCAGGCTTCTACGAGCTGAGCGATGGCGGCTCCTGCTCCCTGTCCGCCTCCTGCACGTCCGTGTGCAGTGACCGCCTGTCCTCCTCCCTCAGCACTTTGCTGCCCACTGCCCCCAAGGCCAGGACCAGTGCAGGGGACTGCCGGCCCTGGTCTGCCGACGAGACCACCATCTGCGGGGCCCCCCTGCCTGTGTGGGGACTCCAGGCCCCTGAGGAGGGTGCCGGCCAGCCTCTGTGGGGCACAACCCGGCCCCGGCCGGTGTCCACAGGTAAGACGGCCAGGAAGCGTGGGAGGCCCCATCCCAGGCGGTGGGGACAGCTGAGGGGCGTGGACCCCCGGTGCCCTCCCAGGAGGGGGGGATACTGAGCGCAGCCTGGGGGTGAAGCTGGTACCAGCCCAACAGGCAGTGCCCCGAATGTCCTGTTGACGTGTCCGGGTTTCAGTTGGAGTTAGGAATCAAATGCCCACTTGCGTTCACTAGAGCAGGGCTGTTATAATAAATAGCATTTTCTCTTATTTAAAATGAACATCAGAAAGCTTTTTAAAACATCCTTCCAAAGTCCCCACACAGCCTGCCTGGTGTCCGTTCCCAGTGGCGTGGGACCTGTGCGGACAGAGGGCCAGGGGTCCAGTTCACCGTGGGCTCTTACAGGCCCTGGTGTCCGTCCACAGTGGCGTGGGAACTGTGCAGACAGAGGGCCAGGGGTCCAGTTCACCCGAGGGCTCTTCCAGGCCCAGGGAGGGCCTTTGTTTTTCTCCGCTGTCCTTAAAGGAAGAATGTTGTCCTTGGACGTGTTTTATTTCCAGTATGAGACGACCCGGTTTTAGTGACACTTGTCTGGTCATTCCTGGGCGAGCGTCCCCCCCTCCCCTTGTCCTCCGGGAAGGCCTGTCCCCGACGTCCACCGGGGGTGCCTGCCTTTCTGGGCATCCTCCAGGTCGAGCGAACACATGGGTGTCTAGGATGTATCGGCTAAGCTGTCCCTGCAGGGGGAGGGCTGGACCGGTGACAGAGCTGGTGTGTGCGGGAGGCCCGTCCACTCTGTGTCCTGGCGCCACGCCGGTGGCAGGCCGTGGGCGGGTTCCTCCCGGGTGGGGACCTTGAGCGTGTGACTGGTGACGTGGGGAAGACTGTGTTCGGTTCTGCTGCATCGGTTTCTGTATTGGTTCATTTTTCTCCTTCCCAGGGGACCTGGAGCGGCTGCTGCCGGCTGAGGCTGGGCTCCCAGCGGCCAGCGCGGACGCCGTGTCCACCTCCGTTCTCAGTCCCGGGGGCGGCCTCCCTGCCCAGGTGCTGGACGCCAAGTACCAGCGTGACCTGGTGTCCAGGGGCGGCAGGGAGGTGTACGCGTACCCCAGCCCCCTGCACGCGGTGGCCCTGCAGAGCCCCCTCTTTGCTCTGGCCAAGGAGACCCCACAGGGCGACGGCCGCTCGCCACCTGCTAGCTCGTCCCGTGCCGGCCTGTCAGATCCAAGCTCGATCCACACTGGACACACCCTCGAAGCTGGCCCCGCCCGAGCCTGCATGGACAGGCTGCTTGGGCTGCGGGGCCAAGCGAAGCCCCCACGGGGCAGCGTGGGTGAGCAGGGACCCCCTGGCTGTGCGCTGTGCCCACCCCGGGGAGCAGACAGTGAGGGTCGTCCAGAGAGGCTGACCTCCTCCCCGGGAAGAGCGGCCGTGGGAGGGGGGCCTCAGAGGAGGGACACAGGTGGGGACAGCCCTGAGCGCCGGGGGCCTGGGCCCCCGGGGGGCGCCCCACGCCTCAGCAGCCTTCCGGAGGAGAGACAGAAGCCCTCCAGCAGCTGCATCCGTGTGGGGACCACCCCCGGCGGCCCTGAGCGGGGGGGTGGGTCCCCGTCTCCCCACTCCCGGGCTCAGCAGGCGGCCCCCGATGGCTGGGAGGGCACAGCCAGGGCACCAGCCGGGACGGCCCCTGCGCCCCGTGTCCACCCCCGTGCCGCTGGCAGCGGGGCCCCCCAGGCAGGGCTGGGAACGGGCCCCCCCACGGCCCAGGCTGTGAAGATGGGGAGGGGGACCGGCGACCAGGTGCCGAGGTCGGGAAGGCCGCTGCCCCCCTGGGGCGCCCTCATCGCCCCCCAGCCCCGAGCATGGGTCTCCGGACTCAGGAGGAGGCCTGTCCAGGCCACGGAGTCTCCCCCCGGCCGGTCCTGCTCCGAGTCCAGCCTCTACCCCGTGTCCTTCCTCGTCCCCCTGCTGGTGGCCCGCCCGGGGGGCCCAGGGGCGTCGGCCCTGTTCCCCTTGGAAGCGGCGCCCGCGGTGGGGGCCGGCGGGGAGGCCCGGAGGCGGCACCGCAGGTGGCAGTCCTCCGTGGAGATCGCGGCCCGGGCCCGCCTGGCCGGCGTCCAGGGCCCTGGCCCGGGGCCCCCGAGGCCCGCCACGCGGAGAGGGGGCGGCCCGCGCCCCACAGGCGCCCCGGCCCGGCCCAGGCCGCCCCGCCGGGACCCCCAGGCCGGCAGCGAGTCCGGCGGCTCCGAGCGGTCAGCCGAGCGCCTCTCCCTGTTCCGCTCCACCATCGCCGAGACCAGCGAGGACGAGGCCAGCGACCACACCGCAAACCGCTTTGGGGACAGGGAGTCCAGCGGCAGCGACGCAGAGGACGGCGGGCAGGGCGCCGGACACTGCCCGGCCTGGCCGGGGGCGGCCACCCCGCAGCCCCTGCGGACCCCCGCCGGGTCCCGGCTGGCTCTGCCCCCGGCGCCCACCCTCTGCCGCATCAGGGCCTCCAGGGCGCTGAAGAAGAAGATTCGCAGGTTCCAGCCGGCTGCGCTGAAGGTCATGACCCTGGTGTGACCCTCCGGGAGCCGGACGGAGCTCCCCAGGCCGCGCAAAGTGACCGGTGTTCCCGGAGAAGCCGTCTTCCCGGGGAACCAGGGCTGAGGCGTGTGACGGGCACGAAGGGGCTCTCCCAGGGGGCCCCCCGAGGATGCAGTTCAGCCCACTCGCCTGTTCAGTATGCGGACGGGGTTCTCCTGTGCCCATTTCTCTCCAAAGTCACGGTGGGAAAAGTCGCCATCATCTCAGGAGAGGCGGTCAAGGAGCCGGTGCCCCGGGCTGGGCTGGGCCAGCGGGCCCCTGGGCCCCCGGGTGGGTTACCCCATCCCATGCAGATGTCCGTGGAGAACTCCAGAATGTGGGACCTTACACGCCTCCCTCCCTGCGAACTTAGGGAGAGTCCTGACCGGGCTCCCCGGTGTCTGTTGTCATTCCGGAAGGTTAGTCCCTTCTGTCCTGATCCCAGCCCTTGCACAGCGTCCCTGAGGGCACCGTGGCTGGCCTGCACAGTGGACACCGAGCTGGAACGGGGCTCCCACATTGAAGCCCTCAACGTGAATAAACACAGTAACGGTGCCTCTATTGTCACCAGTCGCCGTGACCTGCTTTCCTTCCCTGTTACGTCTGTGCCTCAGTGTCCCTGCTGGCTGCGCACAGGGGTCAGCACCCCCTCCCCTCCTTCCTTCTGCCCTGTGGGCATCCCAGCGAGGGGGAGGGCACAGCCCCTATGGGCACAGTTCCAACGCTGGTTCTAAGACAGTTCACTGAGCATCACAGTGTTTTGAAAAAAATAAGGTGTTTTTTGGTGTTTATTTGTCAAAGGAAGTGTCCCTTGACTTTTCCTGGGGAAAGACGGGATTTTCAGGTCAGCTGCCCCTGAGGGGGGTGGAACTTCTCAGGAGCATGACTCCGGGGCCCTCGCAGGGTGGGGAGAGAGGTCTGGACCCCTCACTGCTTCCCCCCCCCCAACTTAGGAAGGAAACCTAAGGCAAACAGCCAAACTGCCAGCTTTACAGGCATTTACAGACGAACCAGACACTCACCAGACGCTCACAGAGCAAACAGCTCGTTCAGGGATCAGTCGAAGGAGAGGAACAGTTTTTAAAAAGCAGTGGAGGTTTTAGAACTGAGAGGCGACCGGTACAGGCTGAGGTCTCTGAAAGGGAAGACAGGGCCCGGGCCGCTTCCTGTGAAGCCGTGGAAACACGGCCATGTCCAAGGGCCCGGAGCCAACTCTGAAATTCAGGAGTTCGCCACCGACTCTGTCCGCGTAGAATTCCCTCTGCTTGCGGGACCCGCTTGCCTGGCAGAGCTAAGGGGGTCTCCTAAGCTCTTTTAAACCGGTGTTGCTATTTAAAAAAAAAAACAAAAAAAAAAACCTAAACCCACTGTGATGGGATTTTGACTGGAAACAGATGACACAGGATATTTTATAAGAATGGTCTAATTCTCAACAGTGTCGCCCGGGAGGTGACGGGAGCCGCTGGGCAGGGGAGGCCCCTGGGGTGGGGTTCAGAGCCGGGTGCCACCCTCACGTGAGTCCCTGCAGGTCACAGCTGGCACCCCACACCAGCCTTCCTGGAGAAATGGCCGTGAAGTTCCCTCCACGATGTATGTAGCTGTGTACTCTGCCCTGGCTGACATCTCTCACATTCAGGGGCACTTTTCACAACTGGGGGGGCTTGGGATGCAGTGTTTGCAGCAGCGACCCCCTCCTTCCCGAGCGCAGACCCTGTCTGTCCCTGCCCGGGTCCCAGGACAGAAGACGCAGGCGGTGTGGCTGCCGAGACCGTGCGGAGTCGGCGCCGAAGGGGACGCAACAGGCCCGGGCCCCCTGGGGTTTCTGCCTGTGTTTCTCCTGCTCAAAAGCCAGGCTCAAGTTCCTCACAACTGAGGCTCCAAAGTGCGGCCAGACGGGAACACGGTCCCGCCCAGGGAGTCCCGGGCCGTCTGTGCAACTAGCAAACCACCACGCCGACCGACCGGGAAAGCTAACCGAGCCCGCTAACCGAGCAAACTAACCAGACAAGCTACGCACACCCCACACTCAATGCAACCATGGCTTCTGAGAACAGGGCGTGTCCTCCGTGATCAGCCAATCAGCCGTGGTCTCTCTCTCTCTCTCCCCCCCCCCTCTCTCTCTGTCTTTCTGCCCCCCTCCCACCTCCGCTGTCTCCCTCTCAACTCTGGAGGCCCCGGACGACTTCCTCGCTGGTGCTCTGGCCTCTTGCGTCCACTCTCCAGCAGGTGTGGGGGAGTAAGTGCCAACCTAGACTTCCGTCCTCTCCTCTGTGGGGCCCGGGGCCTTCGCTTCCCGAGTCATTTCCCAGGAGACACCGCCAGGGTCCAGTCTTGCTGGGCTGTTAGCCAGTATGCAGGCCTCGAGCTGGCTCCGTCAGGACCTCCCTGAGTTTGATTTCTCTTCTACAAAAACCTCAAGCTTCGGCGTGAGGAATAAAGTGACCGAGTAAAAAATGCGCCCCAGTCTGTCGGGTCCCTGTCCCCGAGGACCGTGAGGGAGGGAATGGCCAAGCCTGGGCACCACTGGTTGCCTGCTGAGTGACCGGGACAGCCAGGTGGTCATGGTCACAGCCTTCCTCAGAGAGGAGGCTGTGGGCAGAACAGGGCAGACCAGGTACATGGGGACCCTGTCCTGCTCCGCAGGTCAGCTCAGTGACAGGCCAGGCCTGGCCTCCTGTGCGGTGAGGAGCCAGCTCAAGTCTCCGGCCTCCATGCCCAAGCATCACCCGGTCACCACCAGGACAGGCTGGGGGGGGGGGTCTCTCAGGGGAGATGGCTGTTTTAAAATACAGAGTTAAAATTCAGAACATCAGCAATGAGAAGCCCGTTTGAGTCCATCCGCAAATCTAGTGCTAAATTTCAAAGCAGAGTATTAAGTGTTATAGGTCCAGAGAAGGCTATTCAACTAGGCTGACCGTGCAGAACAATGACCACCAACAAAATAGCGGCGGGGGGGGGGGGCCTTAAAGGACCAGGAGCCTTTATCTGAGCAGGAGATCGCAATCTGGGAGCCCGAGTGTCAGGTGGCGAGCACACTGTGGTTCCCACTGAGGTCCTCCGCGCGCAGACGGGGGCTTCTGCCGGGGTCAGCAGGGGTCGCTTAGGCGGAAGGACCCGGCCACCACTGTCAGTGAGGTCCTCCGCGCAGACGGGGGCTTCTGCCGGGGTCAGCAGGGGTCGCTTAGGCGGAAGGACCCCGGCCGCCGTCAGTGAGGTCCTCCGCACAGACGGGGGCTTCTGCCGGGGTCAGCGGGGGTCGCTTAGGCGGAAGGACCCGGCCACCACTGTCAGTGAGGTCCTCCGCGCAGACGGGGGCTTCTGCCGGGGTCAGCGGGGGTCACTTAGGCGGAAGGACCCCGGCCGCCGTCAGTGAGGTCCTCCGCGCAGACAGGGGCTTCTGCCGGGGTCAGCGGGGGTCGCTTAGGCGGAAGGACCCCGGCCGCCGTCAGTGAGGTCCTCCGGGCGTGAGGGATGCCGGCTGGAGGGCACGCTGGTCCCGTTGCCATGGCAAGAAGGAAGTGAAGTTCAGAGCAGGGCATCACGGTTGACTTGAAAGGTCAAAAGGTCAAAAGTGGGTGAGTGGGGCGTGGGCGGGCTGCCTCGGAGGCCCTGACTCTGTCCTGGCCAGTGTCCTTCCCCGTGGGATGTGCAGAAACGGGGTCCTGGTGACATTCTGAACTAAACCACTTACTTGCTGGAGTGTGTCGTGGTTTCCTCTGAGCCAACAGGGTCAGAACTGCTCAGAGTGAAGGGCAAGTAAAGTGGAACCCCCCCCTTCCCCGTGGATGAGGGGTGTTGTTAACAGGTGAGGGAGACCCTCGGGGGTGCGTCTGAAGACGGATGAGCTCTTCCCCATTCCCAAAGCTTCCAAAAAGGACAATTCATAGTTTGGTGGGGTTTTTTTTTATCTTTAGAAGCATTTGTAACTTCCAGAGTGCTTGAAGCACAAATAGTTTAGCAAAAATAAAATAAAATAAAAAGAAGGATGAATTAGGTCTTTTCCAAGTTTCAATATCAAGCCAAGAAAGAAATGAAATATATGAGGCAGTCTAATAAAAAAGAAAAGAGAAGTTTCATTATAAGGTCAGAGAAAATATCCCCATCCGCATGTCCTTTAGTGAATCACATTGTATCGCTTAAGAAAACAAAACGGAATGGCTTCGTTGGGAGCATGGGCCCCAGCAGAGGTTGTGGGTAGTTCCTTGTCTGGGCGCATGCAGGAGGCTGTCTCCCTTTCTCTCACTTGGAAAAGAAAAGTAAAAAATGTTTCTCTCTCTGAAGGTGCGTGTCCCCCCAGATCCGTATGGTGAGGCCCTCCTGCCCCCGGCATGAGCGGGTTTGCAGGCGGGGCCCTGGGAGGGGACGGGGTGAGCTGAGGTCACGAGGGTGCGGCCCTGGATGACGGGGCTGAAGAAGAATCCGGTGACCACACAGCCAGGTGGCAGCAGCCCGAAGCCAGGAGAGGAAGCCTCAGGAGGGAGCCGCCCCTGTGGACACACCTTGACCCCCGGTCTGCGGCCCCCAGAGTTGTGGGAAACAAACACCTGTCGTCCCCGCGCCCGCCCGCCCGTCCGCGGGGCCCGGTGATGTCGCAGCAGCACCTCTGTGCACATGGGCGGGACATGGGAGCGGGCGCTCGGGGGGCTGTCGGAGGGGGGACTCCCCCTCCCGTGTCTCTTACGGTCAGAGGCATCGCTGGGTGGGCGGCCAGAGCCTGAGCCTCCGTCCACGTCCACGCGGGCGGCCAGAGCCTGAGCCTCCGTCCACGTCCACGCGGGCGGCCAGAGCCTGAGCCTCCGTCCACGTCCACGCGGGCGGCCAGAGCCTGAGCCTCCGTCCACGTCCACGCGGGCGGCCAGAGCCTGAGCCTCCGTCCACGTCCACGCGGGCGGCCAGAGCCTGAGCCTCCGTCCACGTCCACGCGGGCGGCCAGAGCCTGAGCCTCCGTCCACGTCCACGCGGGCGGCCAGAGCCTGAGCCTCCGTCCACGTCCACGCGGGCGGCCAGAGCCTGAGCCTCCGTCCACGTCCACGTGGGCAGCCCTGGGCACCGAGCTCCTCTGCTTACAGAGCTGTGCTGGCGGCCGGGGGGGGGGAGGCAGGGAGGAAATACGCAACAAGCAAGGACACCCCGCAGCCCCTAAAGGAGAATGGGGCCCTGGGCAGTGGGCCGGCTGCCGCCACGCGGGAGGAGGTGAGGCGTCTGGACAGGAGTGGGCAGGACGCTGGCGGTGTCGCAGGGGGGAGGGAGGGAGGGGAGCAGGGATGGGGCGGGGGGCGGGGAGAGGGCGCCCTGGCAGGACCACGGAGACGCAGAGCCGGCTGGTAGCCAGCACCCTCAGCTGACAGGCCCCAGGCAGAACCAAGGTGATGGCGTCCCGAGTGCAGGACAGAGCACTGTGACGTGTGCAGAGGACTGTGACGTGTGCAGGACAGGACAGAGCACTGTGACGTGTGCAGGACAGAGCACTGTGACGTGTGCAGGACAGAGCACTGTGACGTGTGCAGAGGACTGTGAAGTGTGCAGAGGACTGTGACGTGTGCAGAGGACTGTGACGTGTGCAGGACAGGACAGAGGACTGTGACGTGTGCAGGGCAGAGGACTGTGACGTGTGCAGGACAGGACAGAGGACTGTGACGTGTGCAGGACAGGACAGAGGACTGTGACGTGTGCAGGACAGAGGACTGTGACGTGTGCAGGACAGGACAGAGGACTGTGACGTGTGCAGGACAGGACAGAGGACTGTGACGAGTGCAGGACAGAGGACTGTGACGTGTGCAGGACAGAGGACTGTGATGTGTGCAGGACAGAGGACTGTGACGTGTGCAGGACAGGGGACTGTGACGAGTGCAGGACAGAGGACTGTGACGTGTGCAGGACAGGACAGAGGACTGTGACGTGTGCAGGACAGGACAGAGGACTGTGACGTGTGCAGGACAGGACAGAGGACTGTGACGTGTGCAGGACAGGACAGAGGACTGTGACGTGTGCAGGACAGGACAGAGGACTGTGACGTGTGCAGGACAGGACAGAGGACTGTGACGAGTGCAGGACAGAGGACTGTGACGTGTGCAGGACAGAGGACTGTGACGTGTGCAGGACAGAGGACTGTGACGTGTGTAGGACAGGACAGGGGACTGTGACGTGTGCAGGACAGAGGACTGTGACGTGTGCAGGACAGGACAGAGGACTGTGACGTGTGCAGGACAGGACAGGGGACTGTGACGTGTGCAGGACAGAGGACTGTGATGTGTGCAGGACAGAGGACTGTGACGTGTGTAGGACAGGACAGGGGACTGTGACGTGTGCAGGACAGAGGACTGTGACGTGTGCAGGACAGGACAGAGGACTGTGACGTGTGCAGGACAGGACAGAGGACTGTGACGTGTGCAGGACAGGACAGAGGACTGTGACGTGTGCAGGACAGGACAGAGGACTGTGACGTGTGCAGGACAGGACAGAGGACTGTGACGTGTACAGGACAGGACAGAGCACTGTGACGTGTGCAGGACAGAGGACTGTGACGTGTGCAGGACAGGACAGAGGACTGTGACGTGTGCAGGACAGAGGACTGTGACGTGTGCAGGACAGAGGACTGTGACGTGTGCAGGACAGGACAGAGGACTGTGACGTGTGCAGGACAGAGGACTGTGACGTGTGCAGGACAGAGCACTGTGACGAGTGCAGGACAGAAGACTGTGACGTGTGCAGGACAGAGGACTGTGACGTGTGCAGGACAGGACAGAAGACTGTGACGTGTGCAGGACAGGACAGAGGACTGTGACGTGTGCAGGACAGGACAGAGGACTGTGACGTGTGCAGGACAGGACAGAGGACTGTGACGTGTGCAGGACAGGACAGAGGACTGTGACGTGTGCAGGACAGAGGACTGTGACGTGTGCAGGACAGAGGACTGTGACGTGTGCAGGACAGGACAGAGGACTGTGACGTGTGCAGGACAGAGGACTGTGACGTGTGCAGGACAGAGGACTGTGACGTGTGCAGGACAGAGGACTGTGACGTGTGCAGGACAGGACAGAGGACGGTGACGTGTGCAGGACAGAGGACTGTGACGTGTGCAGGACAGGACAGAGGACTGTGACGTGTGCAGGACAGAGGACTGTGACGTGTGCAGGACAGAGGACTGTGACGTGTGCAGGACAGGACAGAGGACTGTGACGTGTGCAGGACAGAGGACTGTGACGTGTGCAGGACAGAGGACTGTGACGTGTGCAGGACAGGACAGAGGACTGTGACGTGTGCAGAGCACTGTGACGTGTGCAGGACAGGACAGAGGACTGTGATGTGTGCAGGACAGGACAGAGGACTGTGACGTGTGCAGAGCACTGTGACGTGTGCAGGACAGGACAGAGGACTGTGATGTGTGCAGGACAGAGGACTGTGACGTGTGCAGGACAGGACAGAGGACTGTGACGTGTGCAGGACAGGACAGAGGACTGTGACGTGTGCAGGGCAGAGGACTGTGACGTGTGCAGGACAGGACAGAGGACTGTGACATGTGCAGGGCAGAGGACTGTGACGTGTGCAGACAAAAGAGCACCACCCCAGGCCCCCCCAGGGGCTCACTCCCAGCAGCCATTCGAGGGGGTCGTTCAGAGACCCAGGGGGGCCTGGGGGCGGGAGGCTTCCTCCGGGGTAGGGGGGGGGAGGGAGCCCTACAGGTGCTGGGGAGCCCTGGGCAGGGGACAGGGTCAGTGCCTGTGTGGGGCTCCCTTGTGGTTGGCGCAGGGGAGCATGTGGGGTTTCCCCAGCTGCTTCTGAGTTGGGAGCGGGACAGAGATTAGGGCTGCCGTCAGGTATGATTCGGTCCTGGCCAGCCGGAGCTCATGGTTGGAGACGTCACTGCATTTCCAAGATTGTCACTGGAGGTGGCTGCCTGGCTGCCCACTGTTCTGACCTTGGGCCGCCTGGCCCTGGGACGTTTACTGTAGATGAGGGTGTGTTCCCCGGGAGGGACACCGGGGGGGGGGGGGGAGGGTGAGCAGAGCTCCATGTTACAGAGGGTCTGGCCGCCACCATCGAGAGCCTGCTGAGTGAGTGGCTCAGAAGCAGGGGGAACTGGCCAGCCTTGTGCTTGGAGAGGCCGTTATCCAGCCGAGCGGAGATCGGACTAAGTAAGAAGAGGCCAAAGAGGAGACGGGTCCCGTCCAGGGGCAGCGCCACAGCCAGGGGTGTGGGTCCCGTCCAGGGGTGTGGGTCCTGTCCAGGGGTGTGGGTCCCGTCCAGGGCCCGGCCAGGGGCAGCGCCACAGCCAGGGGTGTGGGTCCCGTCCAGGGCCCGGCCAGGGGCAGCGCCACAGCCAGGGGTGTGGGTCCCGTCCAGGGCCCGGCCAGGGGCAGCGCCACAGCCAGGGGTGTGGGTCCCGTCCAGGGCCCGGCCAGGGGCAGCGCCACAGCCAGGGGTGTGGGTCCCGTCCAGGGCCCGGCCAGGGGCAGTGCCACAGCCAGGGGTGTGGGCCCCATCCAGGGCCTGTCCAGCAGCAGCGCCACAGCCAGGGGTGCGGGAGAGGTGAGGAGACACGTAGCCCGGCACAACCAGGGTGGCTCTGCGGTTTGGGGAGCCCGCCGTCTCTAGCGGGAGGCGCCCGTGCAGCAGGGACACAGAGCACAGAGATCACTGTCCCCAGTGAGAAATGAGAAGTGAGAATATGTCCTTACTTGATTGAGAAGCTGGAGGTCTTAAGAAGGACATCCTGAGAGACAGAAGAGTGTTCCCACCAGTATTTTCATTTCCTTTTTTTTTAATTCCATTTTTATTCTTTTATTCTATTTTATTTATTATCTCCTTCCATTCCCACTTGAATGATCCTTTCCACCATGGTTGCCTCACCAACGATAGAATATGCAGAGACATTCCGCTCCGCCCCCGTGTCCCTGTCCCACTTGGGGACACAGGTTGGAGTTGTCCCACCGGTTCCTGTGACGCACCTCCCATCCTGTAACGGGTGCAGCGTCCGTCCCTGTGGACAGCTTGTCCCCGGCCACAGACCCGCCGTGGATGCACACCTGGAGTCCACGTCCACGCTGACCGGGCCGCCGCGGAGAGGACAGGGAGAGCGGTCTGGAGGTTTGGCGGGGCCCAAGAAGCATCGGCACACCTGTCCCCAGGAAAGGACTGTCCTCTTGAGCCCTCTGTGAGGAGATGTCCCCAGACCGCCCCTGACGAACAAAGTCGGCGCTGACCCCCGGGTGATGCTGAGCTTGTTTAAGTGCCCGTGCTTAGGCTGGACCGCCACCGCCCTGGCTTGAACCGGTCAGGTACCGCCTGGTCGTTAGGAATGAGAAAGGGACACTCGGCCGTGCTCAGAAGCCTCCTGGCAGTCCCTGGGGGTCAGGCTCAGAAAACACTCCAACAGCCGCTCTCTGGGGTCTGTCCGGATACAGCGTCCCAGCCTCCTGGGTCCTTGCTGGAAAACATCTCCACCATTAAATGAGCATTTATATGGTCCTAATGGTCCTGGGAGAGACAGCTGCGTGTTCTCGCTTCAGAAGGTCAGAGATAATCAGGAAAGCCGGTGGAAAATACAGGACAGAGATGGACACATCTGTACCTCGGAGGTGAACCGTGCCTCCAGGGGCCGTCCGAGCGGCCCGTCGATGGCCTGAGGACGATGAGGTCACACCGGGAGCCCCTGTCACCTGAAGACCGAACTTTTACATGTATTTGGGGGAAAGCATAGTTTACCAAGGATTCTCGGAGTCCTGAATGACTCATACTTAATATTCACTTAGCACTTTCACCAAGTGCTTCCACAGAAATCTTCCTCTGATGCTGAGGCCGCCTCTGAGGTGGACCAGGTGGGCATCGTTGCCCGCACAAGGGCTCAGGGCTGGAGGACGTCGAGGCGAGTGCCCGGGGGACTGGAGGGAGGGAGCCCCTCTCCTCCAGGGCATGGGGGTGTCTGAAGATGATGTCAGCGCGAGCTGCCCGGGGCCAGGTCTCGGCTCACGTGGGCAGCCTCGCTCACGCCCGGGACGGCCACAGACCACGTCTCAGGGGGGTGGACGTCTCCCACACCTGCAGGGAAGAAGCCGGTCCGGGCCTCGTTCAGCCTGCTAATTGGACAAGTCAGTACCTGAGCGGCAAGGCCCCAGCCTGGCTCCGACCCCACTTCCGCCTTGGTCCCAGCACCCTGCTCAGGGCCGTTCTCAGCTGTTACAATGAAACCTCGTGGGCCGTCGGGAGGGCGTGACATGAGCCGCCAGACAAATCGGAATCCAGCGGGTAGGCAGTCGCTCCTGGCTCCCATGGGGCCCCCGCCTTTCTCTGGTTTGAGCACGTATTTCAAACGTCGAAGTGTTTGAAACACACAAAGCACGCACAGCCCGCACACCAGGCCCTGACGCGCTCACCGCCGGGACCTGACGCGGGGCCCCGTGGGGCCAGACGCCCTCAGACCTCCGGGCTGTCCTGCCGCACAGAGCGCAGAGCGACCCCGCGGACGCCTGGGCGCCTCCTCCCGCCTCCCCTCACGTGGGGGCGCCCCCGTCCTGGAGTCAGGGCCGGTCCTTGCGCCCAGGTTAAGCCTCTCACACAGGGGGGTGGACGCGCCACACTGTGAACCACCCCTTCTTGTCCTTCCTGCGCTGCGTCAGGGACGTCGCTTCCGCGGCCTGTTTCTTTGCCCCGTGTGACATTCAGGTACGTGACGGTCACCACGGGGAGCATGACTCCGCAGAGCCCCGAGGGAGCACCCCCTCCATGTCTTCACTCTTCTCGTCCTCGTCCCAACACAAGAGGAACACGCTCGCCAGGTGACGACTGGACGCAGGGCCCCCTCGCGCTGCCCGGGGGCCGGCGCTCCCAGCTGACCAGCCAGACTGACCTGTCCGTCCCTCTGATGACGAGCATTCAGATGTGGGAAAGTGGACTTTCGAGCCTCCGTCCACTCTCCTTCAACCTCCTCCAGGCGCATCTTGTTTTCCGTGACCTTCTGGGCCAGCCTGCAAACTTCTCCTTTGACTAGGACGTTTTCCATCTCGTCTAAGTCTCTCTGCGTGACATAAATCTGTTCATGGTGTCCTGCGAAGGGCCGAAGTACTTGTCTGCATTCTTTTTCTTTGGTTTATTATTCCTGCTTACGGTCGGTCTTGCTGGAGAGGTAGCGACAGGACTCGGTGTGACCAAAGCAAGTGGTTTTCCGCTTTTAACGTCTCTGTCTGACCCGTGTTGCCCGGGTGGACCCACGTAACCCAGAGGGGCCGGTTCCACACCTTCCGGTCCTCTGGCATTTCCCTGACCCTGGTCTTCACTCAATCCTGCTCGGGCCTTCTCACTCCTCCCCGCGGCTCCGCGGCAGCTGCGTGGGGTCCCGGCGGGGAGTGCGCCCTGCTCACAGCGCCGTCTTGGTGCCCGTCACCCAAAACTTGCACCTGCCGCGTGTCTGTGGGTGCTGACGGGCGGCTGTTCTTTGACTTGTGATTTAGTTCCAAGGTTTTTCAAAACTTCCCAACAGAGGGGCGCACGCGATTTGCCTTTCTGTTATTCATTTCTCATCTGCCGCGTTTCCAGAGAGCCTTGGCCGCGCACACCTGAGGACTCGTGTCACTCTGCCGCCCGCGGGTTGCATTCGTGCAGGCCTCCTGGGGCCCCCCGTGGGCTGGCTGCATTCGTGGAGGCCTCCCGGGGCCCCCCGTGGGCTGGCTGCATCCGTTCAGGCCTCCTGGGACCCCCTGTGGGCTGGTTGCATTCGTGCAGGCCTCCTGGGGCCCCCCGTGGGCTGGCTGCATTGGTGGAGGCCTCCTGGGGCCCCCCGTGGGCTGGTTGCATTCGTGCAGGCCTCCTGGGGCCCCCCGTGGGCTGGCTGCATCCGTGCAGGCCTCCTGGGCCCCCCCGTGGGCTGGCTGCATCCATGCAGGCCTCCTGGGGCCCCCCGTGGGCTGGTTGCATTCGTGCAGGCCTCCTGGGCCCCCCCGTGGGCTGGCTGCATCCATGCAGGCCTCCTGGGGCCCCCCGTGGGCTGGCTGCATTCGTGGAGGCCTCCTGGGGCCCCCCGTGGGCTGGCTGCATCCGTGCAGGCCTCCTGGGGCCCCCCGTGGGCTGGCTGCATTCGTGGAGGCCTCCTGGGGCCCCCCGTGGGCTGGTTGCATTCGTGCAGGCCTCCTGGGGCCCCCCGTGGGCTGGTTGCATTCATGGAGAACTCCTGGGACCCCCCGTGGGCTGGCTGCATCCGTGGAGAACTCCTGGGACCCCCCGTGGGCTGGCTGCATTCGAGGAGGCCTCCTGGGAACCCCCGTGGGCTGGTTGCATTCGTGCAGGCCTCCTGGGGCCCCCCGTGGGCTGGTTGCATTCGTGGAGAACTCCTGGGACCCCCTGTGGGCTGGCTGCATCCGTGGAGAACTCCTGGGGCCCCCCGTGGGCTGGTTGCATTCCTGGAGGCCTCCTGGGGCCCCCCGTGGGCTGGTTGCATTCGTGGAGAACTCCTGGGGCCCCCCGTGGGCTGGTTGCTCGAGCCGCTGCAGGTGGGCGGGTGGGCAGGGTCTCACCGGATCCATGAAACGCTAGTGGGTCCTCTTTGTCTGTGTCTCTTTGACCACCGGTCTGCCTCTGGCGGAGGGGTGACGGTGTCTCGCTGTGACTGTGGGTTGGCCGAGTCCCCGTGAGCGCCGTCCTCTCTGCTGTGGACAGCTGGGTCTGAGAGGAAACCGTGTGTTCCTGGTGAATGCTTCTCTCCTTGTTTACACATGGTGGTGGTGGTGGGGGGTCTGTCACCTGTTTCCCTTGTCACATGGCCGCAGCCCCTTTCTTTGGGCTCTGCACACCCCTCCCGGTCTGTTCACCTGTTTCCCTTGAACCCTCCCGTGACCCCATGTGTTCAGGGTGCCTCTCTCCCTCACACCTGCCACCTGGTTCCCACACGCGACTGAGTTCACTTGAATTTATTCCCAACAGCTCACGCTCTGTTTGCCGGAGACGGTGCTTCTTGTTTACCCCCCACGTGATTCTGATACCAGTTTTACTTCCTCTCGCTCCCTCCACCAGTCGGAAAGGTGCGCGTCCCCTCTGGTATCAGCGGTTACTCTGCATATTTCCAAGGAACCTGCTCGTCTTCGACACGCTGAACAGCGGCTGCTTTTCCCTCCATCTGAGGCTCCAGCTCTGCTCGGCCCTGCCGGTTTCCCGGGTCACCCGCGCCCCCGCCCGTCTCCCGGGTCACTCGCGGCCCCGCCCGTCTGCCGGGTCACCCGCGGCCCCGCCCGTTTCCCCGGTCACCCACGCCCCCGCCCGTTTCCCGGGTCACCCGCGGCCCCCCGCGCTGACCCCACCAGGTCTGACTCCCCTCGGCGGGTGCCGGCTGACCTGCGGTCACCCCGGTCACAGCTCATCCCTCCCGCCCCTGCCGGCCCTGCCCCCTCCCCTGGTTCCACTGTGTCCCTCCCCGAGAGCACGCTGCAGGGGCGGCCTCAGCAAAGGTTCGTGATCTCACGCTCTGTTTGCCTGAAATCGTCCTTGTCTCAGCCTCACTCTTCAAGTGTGGTGACTTCACCGGCGTCGACACCCAGATGGGCGGTGGGGACGTTCCTCCAGCCCGTCGTGCCCCCACCCTGTTAGTCACAGGGCCTCCGTGCTGAGTGACGGCAGGGGAATGAATGCATCTTCAACCAACAGCCTCTTACAACTGAATAAAATAACGGACTCCTTGTGAATGAGACCCGAGAGAGGGGCAGTCTGTGCTAGTATATTTTTTTCTTTGTAGACAATTTCTCTGTTTCTCTCTCTATGTATATATCCTTGTAAAGAGTTCTCGTTTTTACTGCATTAATTCTGTCTGTGCATTCCTATTTTCTTAAGATCTATCTCTACTCTATACTTAAGTTTTAAAAATATCTTCCCCCAGAGTCTCCATGTCGGCAGCAGAGGCTCCCTGACTTCATCATGCCTTTTTTTTTTTTTTTTTTGCAAGAATAGGATGAGGCTTCTCAACGTTGACCCGGCAGGGATTTGGGACTGGATGATTCTGTGTTGTGGGGGGGCCGACCTGCACCCCTTTGGTCCACCCACTCGATGCCACTACCCCCCAGCAGTTGTGACAACTAAGTATGCCTCCAGACATTTCCCTGGGGCAAGAGACGACCCCCTGCTAGAAACAACCCCACCAAAACCCCCGCAGAGGTCGCTGTGATGACCCCTGTGGTGACCACTGTGATGACCCCTGTGATGACCGCTGTGATGACCCCTGTGGTGACCACTGTGGTGACCGCTGTGGTGACCGCTGTGGTGACCGCTGTGATGACCGCTGTGATGACCCCTGTGGTGACCGCTGTGATGACCGCTGTGGTGACCGCTGTGGTGACCGCTGTGATGACCGCTGTGATGACCCCTGTGATGACCGCTGTGGTGACCACTGTGATGACCGCTGTGGTGACCGCTGTGGTGACCGACATCGATGCTCCGGGCCCATGGGGGTCCGCGTCATGTGCTGTGACTCCTGGGAGTGAACAGTTGTCTTGTCAGAGGGAGGGGCACTCGTCACTCGTTTTCCAGTGATTGGCACAATCCAGGGACACTTGTGAGCGACGCTCCTTCTCAGGAAGGAGATTTCCCCAGAGTGGTTCCCCCAGGGCGTGGGAAAGGCCTCCCCTCTGCCTCAGGCCGGAGTCCCGGGCATCCCAGAAGAGGGAGGGAGGAGGAAGGGAAGTGACAGGCATGTCCAGGAGGCTTCCCCCAGGCCAGGGGTCTCAAACTCAACTCAGCATGTGGGCCGCAGAGCAAGATCATAGCCGTTAGGCGGGCCGCACTAGGTCTACAAAAGGCAACTGTTATGTAACACTTTTCAGTGTCACAAAACGACCAGAAACTGTAGTTTGCATCACAACTGCTGTTAACTAAGCTAATATCTAGCTAGGATGCTAGAGAAATGAAAAATACAAGTAGGCCCCTAGGCTTACTTAATTTTATCCAAAATATTTTGAACTTCGTGGATTATTAGTCTGCGGGCCGCACAAAATTGTTCGGCGGGCCGCATGCAGCCCGCGGGCCGCGAGTTTGAGACCCCTGCCCCAGGCTGACTTCCGTGAGCAGGTTTTCTCCTTCTAACAGGGACTGTCCCGAGCGGAGGTTCCTGCATCGATCGTCCAGGGCTTCCACCGCGGCAGCGTGGGGACTGGGGGGTCACCCGCTGGGGTCTCAGAGGCTCCGAGAGGACCAGGCCTCCCGTCACCTGCGCAGAAGGGCCCAGGGCCTGCGCGGGAACGGGCCTCAGCCCAGCCACGGCGCGGAGCAGAGTGGAGCTCCGGCCGCCCTCCCGGCCCCCGCTCTGCCCTCTCCCCTGCGAAGCTCGGCCCGGGGCGTGTGGGCTCTCCGCGGTCAGCGTCTCCGGTGCATAGACGGGTGTTTTAAACCTGCCGATAGGGAACGGGCAGGGTCGCACGGCCTGTGCCGATGGACCCGACACATCAGGACCCAGGACGGGAGATACAGAAACTGTTCAAGGTGAGGAAGCCCCGTTGCAGCTAAAACCAAGCAGGACGTGGACGGAAGTGGACGGAGACCAGTAAGACTCTGCAGCAAGTTACACTCTCTGCCTCCGCACCCGTCTGCTTCACTCGGAAGAGGGGCGGGGGGGGGGGGCGTGTGGACACTTCATCAAGACCAGCCTTGAGGTCAGAAAGCTGAGCCCACAGTTCAAAGGTCACATCAGGGAGCTGCCTGCTTCCCCGGTGCCCCTGCTGTTTCCAGGGAGACTGTGTGTCAGGCAAACACAGGACGGAACCGAGTGTTTGGAGAGCTTGCGGAGGGTCCCGGGGAGGGAGGAATGACTGATGTGTTTATGGCCACTGCCGGCAGGCTCCTCCCCGCCCCTGCTGGGCGGAGGTCACAGCTGCAAAAGGGATTTGTGTCAGGTCCCTCTTCAGATGACCCGCCCGGTGCTGCCCCAGCCTTACCGGGTCTCGTCACCTCTGGGCACCGTCTGCCCCGGGATCCCTCACAGACGTGCCCTGTGGCACCGTCCGCCCCGGGACCCCTCACAGACGTGCCCTGTGGGACCGTCCACCCCGGGATCCCTCACAGACGTGCCCTGTGGCACCGTCCACCCCGGGACCCCTCACAGACGTGCCCTGTGGCACCGTCCATCCCGGGACCCCTCACAGACGTGCCCTGTGCCACCGTCCACCCCGGGACCCCTCACAGACGTGCCCTGTGCCACCGTCCACCCCGGGACCCCTCACAGACGTGCCCTGTGCCACCGTCCACCCCGGGACCCCTCACAGACGTGCCCTGTGCCACCGTCCACCCCGGGACCCCTCACAGACGTGCCCTGTGCCACCGTCTGCCCCGGGGCCCCTCACAGACGTGCCCTGTGGGACCGTCCGCCCCGGGACCCCTCACAGACATCACCTCTGGGCACTGTCCACCCCGGGACCCCTCACAGACGTGCCCTGTGGGACCGTCCGCCCCGGGACCCCTCACAGACGTGCCCTGTGGCACCGTCCACCCCGGGACCCCTCACAGACATCACCTCTGGGCACCGTCCACCCCGGGACCCCTCACAGACGTGCCCTGTGGGACGGGACTCCGGGTACTGTCTGTGCTCCGGCCAGCGCTGACACGGGGCCGGAGATGCAACCGCAGCACGCCCCCACCCTCCAGGATCAGCGTCCCCGTGGCAGGGAGGTCCCGGGGAAGGGACGCAGGTGAAGGCCTGGATGAGAGTCCCTCGGGGACTGGACCCCGGGGCCTGGCCTGTGACGGCAGTGTGCCACCCCAGGGACCCTTGGCAGTTACAGAAACACGTTTCGTCAAGCCAGAGGTACGATGCTTCAGGAAGAGGTCTGCTGGCCGTGGTCACCCGTGAGGTTGCTCTGTCCCCAGCGCAGTCACCTGCGTCCCTCTCCTCCCCACCCCAGCACCCCCACCCCAGCCGGCGTGGCGCTTCTAACTCCCACGCAGGATTTCAACAGCCAGTGGGGGCCCTGGAGGTGCATGTGGCCGTGAATGGTGACCAGCAGAGGGACGGTGGAGAATCAGCCAGCGTGCAAGTGACGCGCGCCAGGGGGCCTCAGCGTGGGACCCCGAGACCTCACGTGAGCCGCCTGCTTGCCGACCCCGGCTCCTCAGACCTGGTGGAGACTCAGATTTCTAAAGTTAAACAGTTGATTAAACAGGGTTTGGCTCAGCCCATCGTCTATGTTAAAGATTAAACCGGACAGAGAGGAAGGACCGTCCACAGCAGAGGCCTCGCCGGTGACCCTGCCCCTCGGGGCCCTACCATGCAGGAGCTGTAGATGCATTTGAGCCGGTGCCACAGGCTGGTGGCTGACCTGTCCCCTGTGGGAAGGGGCAGGGGCAGTTCCGTCTTATTCTCCCGGGGGGTCAGAGAGGACTGAATGTTCTCTAAGGAGAGCCACCATCCGTGCAGGCTCGGCTGTGAGAATGTCACTGTTCTCTTCCCTGGTGTCACTCAGCAGCCAGAGCGGGGGAAGCGCAGAGCGAGGCGGGTGACCTGAGCCTGTGCCGGACAAGGGGTTCTCAGACCCACCCCGGGGCGTCAGAACACGGCAGGTACCAAGAACGCTCCCAGGGGCCCGGTACCAGTGACGTCTTTGTGCTGTGAAGGGGACAGCACCGCCCAAAGTGCTGGCTGTGCCCACTCGGGGCCTCACGGTGCCCAGGGTCCAGTCTGGGAGGGAGCATAGCCCAGGTCCTGAGAGCCAGTTCCTCCCCCTTCCGATTCACAGAGACAGATGAATTGAGAACAGAACACCAGAGCCGTGCTCCCTGCCCGGGGGCACCTGGAGCAGGGGCGATGCCAGGCTCCATGTGGGCAGTGGCCTGCGGCTCCAGGGTCACGACCTCCATGGCATCCTGACCCGCCTCACCCACCCACCCAACCAGGACCGGGGCCCGGGGACACGGCCAGCGCCGAGGAGTGACCCCACGCCCGCCCAGCCGCCCCCGTGCACCCGTAGGGACAGCTGTTCCCCCTCCTTCCTGGACGGCGGCAGAAGCCAGCCCTAGCGGCTCACACGGACGTGGACACACAGGGGCTCCCTCCGCCCAGACCCTGGGTGGGGGCCCACAGCCCTGGGGACCCCCGAGAGCAGCTGTGCAGGGCCATGCCGGCCGGTTCCGGGCCAGCGTCAGGTCACAGGGAAGAAAGGGGACATCGGGGAGCAGTGTGGGCAGAACAGGAGAACGGACGAAGGACGAGGACATGCACACGCGTGGCCCCTGGGTCACGGCACGCCCTGAGTGGAAGGCGGGGCCGCAGGAATGTCTAGATCCTTACGACAGAAAGGAGGAATTTAGGGAAACGGGGAAACGCCTTCTGCCTCTTCGGCCTTTACTCAGACTCGCTCGTTTGACCGAAAGCCGACATGGAGTCAGCAGGCCAGACGCTTTCTGTTGAGTCACAGCCTCTACGGAAACCGACGTCCAGTTCCTCGTCGTCACCACGTTCCCCGTTCCCCGGGGCCTGCACCACGGCCCTGAGGCCTCACGTCGCCCGTTCAGCTGCAGGAGGCTTTGTGTGCCAGGCCCGAGTCACCCTCCGCTTCTCCTTCCTGGAAAACGCGTGTGACCTGCATGTGACCTGGTGCCTGGCCGGCTCCCGCCCAGCCTGGGGCTCTGGCCCGGGCACAGGGGGCCGCACGTCCTGCGTGATGTCCGCGTGGTGCTCTGTCTCCTGTCGGCCACAGCAGGTGGAGGGGCACCACTCTGCTGGTTTCTGGGCCCTGACACCGAGCTGCCCGTGCCAACCTCCCCAGGTGGCAGAGCCGTAGCTGCCGACGGTGACGGGCTAGGCCCGCAGGGCAGGAGGCTGACCAGCCCCTGACGGGGCGCAGCACAGTTTCGGTGTCCAGGGTGAGGCCTCCGTGGGGCGACGGAAAGACACATCTTCTACCTGGTGGTTCCGGCCGCCCGCCCCGTGGGGCCCGAGGGGGGCCTGTCCAGCAGACACTGGGCGCCTTGCCCACAGGAGAGCCCTCTCGTCCCCTCCCCTTGGGTCTGTGCCAGGCTCGGCCGGTTTTAATAATGAGGCATTTGTCCTTCCGAGGGCGCCAGGGGAGGGGTGCCCCGACCGGCCGAAGCGTGCACGCTGG
This sequence comes from Saccopteryx leptura, assembly GCF_036850995.1. Taxonomy (NCBI): domain Eukaryota; kingdom Metazoa; phylum Chordata; class Mammalia; order Chiroptera; family Emballonuridae; genus Saccopteryx; species Saccopteryx leptura. The sequence continues at coordinate 5,752,966 of NC_089505.1, read as the reverse complement.
GGACAAATGGACGCTAACTCCTGCTCCGACCTGCCGTCCAGACGTTTTCTCTGGGCGTCGGGAACGAGAAAACGATGGTGCACTGAGCACCGGACAGTCCGGGCTCGTGGGTCCGTGCACTTCATCCCGCTCAGCACACGGTGCCGTCTGAGAGCCCGCACTGCCTGCTGGGGCCAGGGCGTCCCCCTCCAGACAGAGAGACCCACAGCCGTCGCTGTGACGTGGGTGAAGGACGTGACACGCTGCCCACAGTTCACCGCCACTCGCGGTGCCGCAGGACCTTTGCTCTGGCTGCTCCTTGCTCGTCCCACCTGCTACACCCCACCCCGGCCCAGAGGCTGCAGTTTCCCGGGTGCTGTGGGTGGCCATGCCCCCTGGGCCCTGAGGACCCCCTGCAAGGGGCCACGCCCAACTCTGCCCTTTGGACTGAACTGCAGTCTCTGCGTGAAGTGAATGGAGGGTCCCAGTGGGTTCGTGCCTCTGTCCCCACCTGGGACGTTCTGGGGGCGCTGGGTACACGAGCGCCGGCCTCCCGGGGTCCGGCTGCTCCCTGTCCCCCCTGTCCGGGAGGCTCTGAGACGACACAGCCTCCAGCAAGCAGAAGAACGCTCACAGCTGCCTTCATACCGTCCTGTCTAACCTGTGGATCTCGCCACGCGGTCTGGTGACTGGGCAGGGATGGTGATGCGGGGTCTGTTTCAGCCAGAGAACTCGGGGGGCGGGGGGTTAGAGCCAGGAAGGAGGGGCAGCATTCCCGAGTCACCAGCCGTGGGTGAGGCCTGTGCCCTGTGGCTCTCTCCTTAGGAAAGCCCCTCTTTGACAGGGTCGGGGGACACCAGCAGAGCCCCTGCCTTGGGACCAAGGTGGGGACCCTCACCCCTGCAGCCTGGTCACCGGGGATCCCTTCCCGGTAGACAGCTTGCTCACAGGACAGGTGAGGGTCACAGGCTCGCGGCCCCGAATGCCGGGTCCCCGACAGTCCCCGACTCTTTCTGTGGGGCCGCAGGCGATAAACCCATTTGACTACATTTCTGTTTGGTTTCCTTTTTTAGCAAGATTTACCAAAGCTGCCCTGTTTCTCTCCATTTCTTGTGAGAAGAGTGAGTCTCCGGGTCACATACCAGGCCGGCTCAGGGACCCCTCCTTTATTTTCCCTCGCACAAAAGTGTCCCTAAACGAGGTGTCCGCTCGGAGAGGGGACGCTCAGTCCCTGCCCCAGTCTGAGCCTCAGCCCGTCTGGACCGTGCTCTGGGCCCCCAGACCCTGCCCACCCCCATCAGTGCATTAACTGTCCAGGGCTTTGTGCTGTGCTCGTCATAAGCAGTCTCTTCTTGTCAGAGAACAATAAGCTTCCGTTGACAAAGAGGAGAAACCCCACCAAGGACCATAAGACGTTAGCAAGTCTTAGAGGTAGAAAATGGTTTGCCCCCACCTGGCGGTCCCAGGCTGCGTGGCCGTGGGACCCCCGCCCCGGGTCCCAGCTGCTGGTCTGGGGCGGGTTAATTTTTAAAACTTCTGTGAACTCTTTGAAACTCCTGGAGAATCCAGAAAAAGGCCTCTTGAGCTTTAATTGTCCCCAAGGGAGAGAGAGCAGCTTGTCCCAGGAGGGGTCACTGAGGGTCAAGAGGGGACCGACTGACTGGGAGAGGTCCTCTTCTCCAGGGCCTGCAAGTGTTTGTTTTAAACACACGTTTTAAAAGTCAAGATCCCGAGAGCAGGCCTCCGCTGGAGGACCAATTAGTCATTTTCACTGACAGGGCATTTGGCCGGACAGCTCCCTGCGGACTTTCTGTGGGGCCCCGAGGTCGCCAGCTTGAGCGCCCGCACGCCACGTGACCTGACCAGGGCAGCGTCTTAACCCTGCTGTCCAAGGCCGACCGAGGGGCCGAAATGGGGGCTTTTATCAGAGTGGATTCTTTGAAGAACATAGAAGAGGAGAATTTTTTTAAAGAACGTTTGAGTTTTTTGGTTTTTGGGTTTTTTTAGGTGGAGATATTTTGAGCTCAAGACTCACCATAGTAGGATAATGCATTTAAATGTAGCCTTATCTTTTTATGTTCTAATAAGTTCATTTCAGCCCTGGCTGTTTGGCTCAGTGGTAGAGCGTCGGCCTGGCGTGCGGGGGACCCGGGTTCGATTCCCAGCCAGGGCACACAGGAGAAGTGCCCATCTGCTTCTCCACCTCTCCCCCACTGCTTCCTCTCTGTCTCTCTCTTCCCCTCCCGCAGCCAAGGCTCCATTGGAGCAAAGATGGCCCGGGCGCTGGGGATGGCTCCTTGGCCTCTGCCCCAGGTGCTAGAGTGGCTCTGGTCGCGGCAGAGCATTGCCCCCTGGTGGGCGTGCCGGGTGGATCCCGGTCGGGCGCATGCGGGAGTCTGTCTGACTGCCTCCCCATTTCCAACTTCAGAAAAAGACAAAAAAATAAAAAATAAAAACAAATAAATCAATAGGTAAGTTCATCTCATGTGTGAACACTCTGCGTTTTGAGAGCTCCATCTCCCTCTCGTTCCACAGGAGCTCCGTCTCCCGCGGCCTGAGCCGGGTCCCCCTGACCACTCGAGCTGCCGTGCAGGGCGGCAGCCAGGCTCTCTGGGCTCTGCCAGGTGGCCCATCCCCCACCTCCAGGTTACGTCCCAGATGCGGGAGCGTGGAGGAGCAATGCTCGCACGTGTGCGCACAGACACGCACGTGCACACACACACACACACACACAGGGCACTTCCTGGCTCTCCCCTCCTCTTCTGCCGGTCTGGATGCTCTGGGGGTGGGGAGGTGCACCCCACACCCATCCCCCAGCTTACATGCAAAGATCACCTCCTAATCTGTCTCTGGGCACAGAAGAGGCCACTCCCACAGGAGAAGACCCGTCCCCTGGGGCCGTGCCCCCCCCCCGTGGGCGGAGTGGCGAAGGTGGGTCCTGTGTCCGTCTCTGCGGAGCTCAGCAGACCTGCACGAGCGAACAGTGGACAGTGGCTTCGTTCCAGAGCCTCCCTGTCCCCGTCTTTGAAGTTCTACCATCTGCACCTTGTAGGTCCTTCTCAAAATAAAGTTCTCACCCGTGTCCCTGAGAACGTGAAGTCATGGGGGCATTTCCTGTCAGAGGAAGAAACAGGGAAATGACGTTTCTGACGAAGGACGGTCACTCGGTGTCACCTGGCACTGCGACCCCCTTGGAAGAAGGAGTGGACCGCGGTCACGCGAGCCCTTGATGGACAGGACGGAGGAGGCGAACAAGGGGTCAGATCGATACACGGACGAGGAAGCCACCACAAGGCTCCCGGTCACGGGTAAGTGGAAGCCTGGGGACTTCTCGGCAAGGTCAGCCCGCCGTGATGTGAGCAGGAACGCCAGGGAATGGCCTCCATCCAGGGCGGCCGGCAGACAGACCACCAAGCGGGGCTGGGCCCCCCGGTGATGCCCGACGGGCGGGTTCCAGCTGCTGCTCTGCTTGGGGGTCACTGGCCTGTTAGAGGTGAAGGAGAGGGAGCTGTTCTGTGGAGACAGGTGGCAGACCCACACAGGGCAGGGGAACCCATCACAGGGACGCAGTGGGCGCAGTGGGCGCAGTGGGCACAGGGGGCACAGTGGATGCAGTGGGCGCAGTGGATGCAGTGGGCGCAGTGGGCGCAGTGGACGCGCAGTGGGCACAGTGGGCGCAGTGAGCTCAGTGGGTGCAGTGGACGCAGTGGGCGCTGTGGACGCAGTGGACGCAGAGGGCGCAGTGGGCGCAGTGGATGCAGTGGGCGCAGTGGGGCGCAGTGGATGCAGTGGGCGCAGTGGGCGCAGTGGGCGCAGTGGACGCTGGGACAGAGGCTGCTCCCCCCGTCGGTGGTGGGGTCTCCCCAGCTGAGGGCATCTCTCCACTTCCTGCCCCTTCTCTCCTCGCCCACACGCCACGTGACCTGACCACGGCCCCCCACCTCCAGCCGACAGCTCTCCTGTGCTTCCACGGACGGGAGTCTCTGAGAGGGGTTGGCTGGTGCAGGGGGCATTCAGGCCTGAGGTGAGTGACCAGCCTGCAGGTGGCATCTGGGTCAGAGGGCCTGGCCTGACATAATCAGTGAGAGGTCACCACGTCCCCTGGTGTCTCGCTGACTGGGGGTGACTTGCTCCGCTATGAACTCATACCCTTACAAATGGAAAATTCTCCATAGCTAACAGTCACGTATTTTTCCCAGAGAGAGGTGACATCCCATGGCTGCTCTGAATGTTGGAGACAAGAGTGTCACCGCCCTGTTCTCCCAAACTCCCAAACTCGGAACCGTCCTAACCGCGACCTCTCATGCGTCACCACCACCCACGCAGCCCCTGCGGTCCGAGTCGGTTTGCCGGCATCGACCGGGTCTGTGGTCCCATTTACAACTCCAGGCTCTCCACTAAAAGAAAGACATCCCAGGTCCTCTGGGGATCCGTGACCCTGTGACGATGACACCTCCCAACCGGGAGGCTCTTGTTAGAGCAGAGCCCGGCCGGCCAGCCAGCGTCCCCTGGGCGCCGGGCAGAAATGCAGGGCCTCAGAACCACCCGGACCCGCTGGCGAGTCAGACTCTGCCTTCTGACAAGATGCCACGTGGTGCTGCGTACCTCCGGGTTTGGGACGTGTCCCCTCGGGTCACAAGGAGGAGAACCTTGGTGGCACCCTGGTCAGTCTGAGGGTCTGGCCTGGGATGAGTACTCCCTGTCTGTCCCAACTTGCTCTCTCTGCATTCCGTCAGCTGAACACGAGAGGACAAGTCTGAGAACTGAGGCCGTGTTCCAAGGGGGAGCGAGGTGGCTGGGTGTTCGATCTGGTTTTGTAACTCGGGGTGCCTAAGAGATCGAGACACGCTAAACAGAACAATCTAGACGGTGCTACTGCGATCAATGGAAATGATAAAAGAAGGTCTGTAGGAAAAAGAAAAAAAAAACAAAACTCCCACTCTTCCCTTAAAGACCAGACTTTCCACCGTGTTTTAATGCTCTTCTCTTTCGATCCAGAGTGGACGCGTTTTTCTTAAACGTGTTTATCGTTTCAAAATACCGTAGGACCATCGTAGAAGGTTCGGAAAGTGGGTGAGCAGAGGAGAAAGAGGAGAGACACTGAGGCAGGGCGGGGGGGGGGCAGGGAAGAGACGTCTCAGGACCACGGCCCAGGGATCACGCTCTCCGTCGCCATCTCTGCGCAGCTCACGCTCAAATACCGAAGAGTGCACGTGCTCACAGATGAGGCACTGGACACGATGAAACTGTTTTAAAATAAGTTGTTCACTTAAGAAAAGATATCTAGAACATCTCCCCATGGAACACCAACTTGTGATCTGGTCATTTAAAAAAGAGAGCTATGGCCTGACCAGGCGGTGGCGCAGTGGATAGAGCGTCGGACTGGGATGCGGAGAACCCGGGTTCGAGACCCCGAGGTCGCCAGCTTGAGCGCAGGCTCACCTGGTTTGAGTAAAGCTCACCAGCTTAAGCCCAAGGTCGCAGGCTCGAGCAAGGGGGTCACTCGGTCTGCTGAAGCCCCCTGGTCAAGGCACATAGGAGAAAGCAATCAATGAACAACTAAGGTGCTGCAACAAAGAATTGTTATTTCTCATCTCTCTCCCTTCCTGTCTGTCTGTCCCTCTCTCTGACTCTCTGTCTCTGCCACACACACACAAAAAAGAGCTATTGATATGCTAGAAATTTTAGGAAGTCAGGGACAAATTAAGGTAAAAATAAACGGGGGAGATTCACAGCCCACACTCTCACTGTAGTGGGACTTAAACTTGTCATGATTTCCTGCTTTTGGCTTAAAATTCCAACTTTTAGTGGTCTATTATGGATACAGTAACATTCATTCATGTGTACAACCTTTTAAAAATTAGTTTTCTTTGTCATTTCCTAAGCAACTTGCAAAATTTAAGTTAATGTGCCAGTTAGTGGTCCGTCAGAAAAAATATATATATATTTGCCTGGAAGTCTTCATTTAAAAAGAAAAAATTCTAACGTTTTATCATGCGACACCATCAAAACAAGACTCGTTTACTAAAAACTTATTTTGTTATGGAAATTTTCCAAAACACAGAACAATAGAGAGAATGGTCTAATGAAAAACTAGGAAAAGACGAGAATTTTTTTTTTTTCCCCTCAAACTACACAGCCATTCTGGGAACCGGCACTCTCAAGTATTTATTGGTGGCATTAACGCCGTTTATGGGGGTGGAGAGCAATCAGGTGTCGTGGAAACCAGAAAGGAGCAGACATTTCTTCCAACACAACGCCTTCTCGACGGGCGGCCACAGCCCCACAGCTGGGGGCCTGGCGTGAGCGGAGACTCGGGCCAGAGATTCCGGATGCACCCCTGTGCCCGGGCAGGGGTCAGGGGTCTGAGTTAGTCTGAGTTTGGAGGCCGGGGGAGCTGACCCAGCGGAGGGGCTCGGCGGGGAGAAGACGGGCCCTGCTCTGCGTGTCCTGGGTTTAGCGTGGAGGGGACGGTCAGTTTCCACTGCGTGTGCACCGTCTATGCTCAGTGACCCATCCATCGATCTTGTCAATCCACGGAGTTGGGCACGTGGTCTATTTCATTGCCTCTGCTTCCGAATTCGCAAACCCCCCCAGAAAGGTCAGTGTGCCCTCACGCTCTGGCCGCGGAGCTGAGAGAGCTGCTGTTTCTAGACTCATCTGAGTTTTGCCCCTAAAATCGAGTCCGAGTTTGCAGCCCGTGGGGCCACCAAAGCGAGCCTGACACGGCAGACAGTGGACTCCTCTGTCAACGGTCTGGCTGTGCGGCTGGTCCTTGTCACCCGCTGTTTGCTGGCAGCCTGCCTGTCCCCAGCTGGGGGGCGAGAAGGTGTGGAGAAAGTGTTCGTGGACAAAGCCAAACCCCCAGAGGACCCGAAGGCATCCGGGTCCTTCTGTGCCTGCTGGTCTGTCCCTCAACCGTGCTCAACCTCCAACACGGCAAGCCCACCCCTAGTCACCCCTCAGCTCTGTCCCCGTGTGCTCCCGGCCCGCACGCTCTGTGCTCGGCTGGGAAAGTTCCGGAGCCTCGCAGAGAACATGGCGGTCCCGTCAGGTCAGCAGAGCAGTTCTGGAGGAAAAGAGGCCTCTTCACTCGGCCAATGGATGACCTGGGGGCTCCGTTCGTCACCCCCGGCAGACGCCCCGGACCTGGGGGCTCCGGTCAACTGTCCCCTGGGAGACGGGGTGAGGAGGAGGCTTCTCCCCTGGGGGAGGTCACCCGAGAGTGACTGTCTGGTCACTCTCGTCGTCACCCCCTGAGCCCCGACGCCGTGATCTTGCCGGGGAGCCCACTTCCTGGCCCCGACTCTGGAGAACATAAGACTCATTGCGCTTAGCTGCCTCTTCTGTTCACACACAGGAAACAGTACCTCACTGCGGATAGATCTTCACACCTGCATGTCACTTAGTCCTGTGTGGGGTCTTTACTGTCCTTTGCCTTGGGCCAAGCTCAACGGGCTGGGCTGGCCTTGCACAGAGTCAGGGTGACCTGCGTCCAGTCGGGCGGCTGGGAAAGGACACACAGGACACATACGTGCACCTACACTTAGATCACTGAGGCTGTGACGCATGTGGGGGCCACCACCCCACTGTGACAGGAGACCCCTCACCGGAGTGGCCCCACGGACCCTGTGGGTGACAGGCTCTTGCGATGGTCACGCGGCCTCATCTCACCTGCAGAAAGCAGACTCCCTGTGGGCTGAACCGTCCCTTCGGCCGTGACACTGGCTCCTGGCACACGCCTGGCCCGGTCCGTCCCCTCGGCCGTGACACTGCCTCCTGGCACACGCCTGGCCCGGTCCATCCCCCTCGGCCGTGACACTGCCTCCTGGCACACGCCTGGCCCGGTCCGTCCCCCTCGGCCGTGACACTGCCTCCTGGCACACGCCTGGCCCGGTCCGTCCCCCTCGGCTGTGACACTGCCTCCTGGCACACGCCTGGCCCGGTCCATCCCCCTCGGCCGTGACACTGCCTCCTGGCACACGCCTGGCCCGGTCCGTCCCCTCGGCCGTGACACTGCCTCCTGGCACACGCCTGGCCCGGTCCGTCCCCTCGGCCGTGACACTGCCTCCTGGCACACGCCTGGCCCGGTCCGTGTTTACGGAGCATGTGAATGGATGACATTGGGCACTCACGCTGGTAGTAATCCAGGAAATAGTTAGGCTGGTGGGTTTAGACCCTGAGCGGTAATAAACCAGCTTCATTCTATGAAGCAGTATCTGTGCCTTCTTTTCTTGACACCAACCTAAGCTAAGGAGAAAAGTAGCTCTAAATCCTCCGCCAAAGAGTCAATAATTGTCCCTCCAAAAGCCACCCCAGCCCCAGGCAGAGCTGCGGCTCATCAAAGGGGCCCTCTGGACATGGGGGGGGGTGGAAGGAAGGGCTGGCCCCTGGGCCTCAGCCTCTGATCCCCCGACAGTGTCAACAGGGCTGGGACAGCGGAGCCCGGAGCTCAGCCGCCATCTTCCCCAGACAGCGTCCAGGTGGCAACTCCAGTGTCCCCGCCCCTGGGGGCTCAGCAAACACTGAGTCAAGTCCCAGCCGGCTCAAGGGCCCACTTGGCTCTGGGCTGGCGGACGTGTGAGCGGGTTTGTTTGCGTTCTTAGGAGAAGGGACAGTTACTTCCACCCCACACCCTGGGCCACGTGAGGTCTGTTGGTCGCAGCGCGTGCCCGGCCGAGGACCCAGGGTTCCTTGGGAGGTTTCTGGATTACGCCCTGCACGGCGCACATTTCTGCTTCTAGCAACTGCTTTGTTACTTTGTTTCCCCGACGGCGTACCACTTCTCAAACTTCTTTCACACAAAGATGCCCACTCTGCTGGTGACGTGTGTTTACACGTCTGTGGGGACAGCAGACGTATGCCTAGAGTTTGCAGAGACAGGCAAATCCATAGTGAGGGAGGGGGATATTCTTCGGTCCGGTTGTGCAGGGTTCAGGGTCTGGGGCCCTTGCAAGCAACCCCCACCCCCAGAGTGGCCCAGAGCTGCACACACTTCAACCGGGTAAGTCAGAATGACACTTTAAGATGTTGGGTTGGTAACAGCGATCTCCTCATCAGCCTGAAGAGTCATAATGGTGCCAGCTAGTCTTGGCGAAATCAGTGCACTGTGGCCTCCCCGGGACACGTGATTCCAGCACCTGTGAGCCGCACGCAGCCACGCCGGCCAGCGTCCACAACCGCCCTTGCCCGGCAGCGTGCCCTGGGAGAGCTGCTTGACCTCCTGTCCCCAACCCTTCTATATGTGTCTCAGGGAGACGGGATCTCTGCCCGCCTTCCAGAGCATTAAGGCGGATAAAAATAATTGCAGAGCTGACAGTAATCTGCGACGCTGTGGAAACCGTACAGGAAATCCCCACTAAGTAGCTGGGACTCAGAGGGTTTCGCCCGAGCCGGTGACGGCTAGGCACAGGCCCCACGCTCTCTGTCCCGGCGGCCTTCGCCCCTGAACGCAGTCACAGCGCCGCGGCAAAGGCCCCTCGGCTTCGGTCATTTCAGCCGTCCTCACAAATGAAGGACCAAACAGAGCGTCGGACCTCTGCGGGCCAGCACCAGCGTTCTGCAGAGCCGTTTTCCCGGGAACCTTTCGAATTTCGAAATCAAGTGAATCTTCTTTCCCAAGAATGAGTGATGAAGATGTAACAGATACAGCAGACAGTATGCCTCACGCCCGCCTCACGCTAGAGACACGCTCCCTGCGTTTTCCCACCGTCTGTGCTGGCCCACGCCTCTCCCGTGTCAGGGTCACGACACGGCCGTGCAGAGTCCACACAGCGTCCCCACGCAGACAAAGCACGAACTCCTGCCCGTCACATGTACCATGACATCTGCGCTCAGGCCCGACGGGCTAGGAGAGACTGTGGTGTTTGCGCGTGAGAGTTCTCAATGCCCAATGTTATTTTATTTTTTTCCATTGGAAACAGACTCTGGGGACCCCCTGTCATGGTGTCAGCCCTCTGTCACGGGGACCTCTCCGGGCCTCAGTCTTCCCCTCCACGAAACCGGGCTTGTCCTCTGCCCCTCGGCAGCCGCGGCTTTGCCTTCTCGGCTGAGGGATGACAGGCAGACCCTGCCTTCTGCTGCTGTTGCCGTCACGCCTGCGAGGAGTGGACGCGGCGGCAGTGGACGCCTGCGAGGAGTGGACACGCCTGCAAGGAGTGGACGTGGCGGCAGTGGACGCGGCGGCAGTGATTTGGTGCCGTGGGGGCTGACCTGCCACGTCCTCAGTGCCCATAGCTCCTTGGATTCAAACAACATCCCCCTCCTTGTCCCGACTCCGTCCTGGTTGTGGGACGCTCACTGCCCCGGTCATTCGAGGCCACCGTGCGCTCCGTGGCTTGTGCGCCTATTAAATTACACGGTCGACAATTGCTTTCTTACCTCTCAGATGTACGGCTGTTTCAAATAGAAGAATAGTCACTAACAGATGAGATTCGATCCTTGGCGGGAGGGAAAGAAATTCATTTGGCTCAAAGGCGCTGTCCCTGCCTGGCGGGGGTTATTTTCGATGGCTGAGGGTTCCTGAAAATCACCCGCACGTCCCCAAAGAAGGCGGCTCCGTCTAGAAGTCCTGAGGGAAGTCAGCTCACAGCCGGGTCTCTAGGTTTCAGCTCCTTTGTGTGAGTCGCTCCTGTCTCTGTCTCTCTCTCCCTGAGTCACCTGCTTCTGCTCAGCACGCAGCCGCGGCGGGCCCTGCGTCTCCCTCTCCATGGCCTTGTGCAGAGCGATGGGCAGCTTAGTTCTCGGGCTCCCCGGGACGTGTCCAGCAGCGCGGACTCCTGAGCCCCCGTCAGGAGCAGCCAGGCGAGCCGGTCGGGCTGTAGAACATCCCGCAGGGGAAAGGCTGGAGCTCACGGAGACAGTGATATCGTGGGTCCCGGTGCAAGATAAGGACCTGGTGGAACAGTGACAGGAAGGGGCACATGCCGTGCCATGGGGCCCCCTCCGCTCTCGGTGTGGCTGAGAGGCAGAGGGAGGGGACGGCCGTGTATTCATTGAGAAGCCACCACAAAGCCTGGCACGGGGAAGTGCATGATGCAGGCTGTCACTGTTGTCACCACCAGCTATGTCCCAGCCGAGGGCCCTGGTGACGGCATGGGGTGCTCCTGCACCCGGGCCTCTGAGGGGGCAGCAGGCGCCCCGGGGTCCTTGCTCGGCGGCAGAGGAAGTGGGTTTACGTCACCGTCACATCTGTTTGCTTGCTAGAGGGGCGTGCGCGTGGAGCTCAGCACGCCCCCCTCGCCAGTGTCCAAAGCACTGCCCGCTCCTCTCCCACAGGGCAGAGGGGCCCCACCACCCACAGCATCGCGTCCGCCCAGAGCCCTCCTGACCTGCGCCTCACCCAGCCGAGCACTGTGACGTCCCCCTCGGCAGAGGCAGAGCTGCCGTCACCCACCAGCGCCGGGGCACGGCGTGCCTTTGTGGCGAATGCAGAAACAGCCGTCTGCAACACCCGGGCAGGCCACAGTGACATGTCCCCGTTAGGCGGAGACCAGACGGTCTCAGAGCGAGGGCTCAGGGCCGGCTTTCACCAGGGGACGGCCGGGGACACAGGTGGCCTCTGCCCTCAGCCCGGCTGCCATGTCCGGAGGCTCTGCGGGGCCAGGCTCCGGTTTAAGTGAAATATTTACCCAAACGCTGCTTCTCTTTCCGGAAAACCTGTGAGGGAAGGGCAGGGGAGCAAGGGGTTTTGTGAAATCTCTTACAGTTTTTACTCTTTTCTTTTTTCTTTTTTTTTTTTTCTGAAGCTGGAAACGGGGAGAGACAGTCAGACAGACTCCCACATGCCCCGACCGGGATCCACCCGGCACGCCCACCAGGGGCGACGCTCTGCCCACCAGAGGGCGATGCTCTGCCGCGACCAGAGCCACTCTAGCGCCTGGGGCAGAGGCCAAGGAGCCATCCCCAGAGCCCGGGCCATCTTTGCTCCAATGGAGCCTTGGCTGCGGGAGGGGAAGAGAGAGACAGAGAGGAAGGAGGAGGGGGTGGAGAAGCAAATGGACACCTCTCCTATGTGCCCTGGCCGGGAATCGAACCTGGGTCCCCCGCACGCCAGGCCGACGCTCTACCGCTGAGCCAACCGGCCAGGGCCTGTTTTGACTCTTTTCACTCGTGCAGTTGGTTCCTGTCGGTTTGCAGTTATTTGCTAGTGGGGGTGGAGGGAGAGGTGAGTGGGGTGCGGTGGGGGACCAGGAGCCTCCCCTGGACCTGGCACGGCCGAGGATGTGGACTGTGCCGGAAATGTCCGCCCCCTGGCCTCTCCTCCACACCTGCTCTTCCCTGCTCTGTCCTGGGTTCACCCGTGTGTTTCTCCTGAGCTCAGTTTTTCAGCTTCTTCTCTGTTTCCTGTGACTTGCACTTCCCAGGGGTGGTGCTGGGGACCCACCGGCGGGGTCAGACGGGGGACGCCCAGGACAGCACGGCCTCCCTCCCCCTCCCAGCTGCCCCGTGGGACGTGACCTGCGGGAACCGGAGGTCTGACAGCCACCTCCGCACGGTGACCCCGGGAGAGGACAATCATTCACCCAGGGTATTGTTTCCGTCGAGCTAAAAACAAGAGGCCTTTCAGTGGGAGAGGCAGCAACAAGCAGTTCTCTGAGAACATTAAGAACAGCTCCCTGGGAGTCACGCACTCAGACGGAAGCTGTTCCGATGATGAGGGGACAAAGGGCAGCGGCTTTTACGAGGAGGGGAGGGGACAGTGACACCCACAGCAGGAAGGTGTCGCTATGGGTACAGAAAGCATGATTTCTTGCCACTAACTGTCAACAATGTCTTTAATTTTCAGTCCTCTGGTCCGTAGTCGTCTCTCCAGCCGCCGTGAGATCTGCTGTCTTGCTAGCCTCACAAACAGTCGTTTGGGACACGCCACTGGGTCATTTTTTTCCCTGTTTTAACACCTGAGGTTTGAGCATCAGATGCACAGCAGCTCCTCTGGGACGGTCGTCCTGGCTCCATTGTGATGTGGTTCACGGCTCCCTGACCACCGCTTGGCAGGGGCGCCCTCTCTCGGTCTCAGGGAACCGCCACCTTGACCCTCAGCCTCAGCTGTCCCCGAGCCAACAACGCCCTGCGGCTCCTTCAAGGGAGGGAGGCGGCTCCCGGCTGCCAGGCTGGGGACGAGTTATGGAAAATCATGGCCAGAAAGGAGAGAGGCTGGCCGGCTGGGCAGGGCCTGGATGGAAGGGAAGTCCACCCAAAATAGTGGACACAGACCTCGGAACACCATGAGCTGAGCTCAGCCTGGGGTTTATTCAGACGGGGCCTGTGACATCTGACCACAAGGCCACGACGCTGGAGGGGAAAGCACAACAGACTTCCTTGTTGAATGAACGTGGAATCGGGACTTTAAAGCTGACCTTAGACCTGACCAGGTGGTGGCACATGGATAGAGCACCGTCCTGGGACATGGAACATCCAGGTTCAAAACCCCGAGGTCGCCAGCTTGAGTGCAGGGACCACTGGCTTGAACGTGGGATCATAGACATGTCTCCATGGTCACTAGCTTGAGCCCAAAGGTCGCTGGCTTGAAGCCCAAGGTCACTGGTTTGAACCCAAGGTCGTTGGCTTGAGCAAGGGGTCACTCGCTCTGCTAGAGCCCCCCGGTCAAAGCACATATGAGAAAGCAGTCAATGAACAGCTAAGATCCCGCAATGAAGAATTGATGCTTCTCATCTCTCTCCCTTCCTGTCTGTCTGTCCCTCTCTCTGTCGCAAAAAAAATAACAAACAAAAGAAACACACAAAAAAAACACTAGAAAAGAAGAAAGCTTTCTTTGTCGAAGAAACAATATATCTTTTTTATTGGATGGACTTGGCACCCTGGTCAAAAGCCAGTGGGAGCTAGATACAGGGGGGTTTTGTTGAGAAGAGGGCACGGAACCTCCCAGAAAGGACTAGCTCGCCTGAAGGTCATGGCCGCTGTTGCTCGAGGGGAACCCCAGAGCCCGTCCACCATCTCCTGGGCACCCCGCTCGCTCAGAGCTGCTGTTCTAAACTGGGGACTGTCATCGAATTTCTCTCGTTTATCACAGGCCTCCGATGCCTTCTGTGTTGATCTTGTTCTTAGATTCCACACGTAAGTGAAATCACACGGCACTGTCTCCCTCTCTGACTCAGTCCCTCAGGACAGCACCCTCTGGGTCCGTCCACGTGGTGGCCGATGGCCAGATGCCGCCCTGTCTTATGGCTGAGTCACAGTCCCTCGTGTAGAGAAGCACCACTTCCTTATCGACCCTCTAGTGACGGACGGGGAGGCTGCTTCCAGATCTGGGCTGTCGTAAATAACGCTGCAATGAACATCGGGGTGCGTCCCTCTTTTCGATCGATTGTTTTGGGTTTCTTCGAATAAATACCCAGAAGTGGAATTGCCGGGTCCTTCTCTGTCTCTTGTTTCCCAGTCTGTTTTCGTCTGGCGTTAAGTATGGCTCCCCCGGCCCTTTTTGGGTTTGTTTGCCTGTTTGTTCCATTTGCATGAAATACCTTTTTCCGTCTCTTGACTTTCGGTCTGTGTCTGATTTTGATTTGAAGTGAGTCTGGTGCAGGCAGCAAATGGGAGGGTCTTGTTCTCTTAGCCTTTCAGCCACCCTGTGCCTTCTAATTGGAGTGTTTGATCCATTTACGTTTAGAGTAATTATTCGTAGGTATGTAGTTATTATTGTCATTTCATTATTCATATTTCTTTTCTTTCTTCTTCTTAAAGAAGTCCCCTTAGTATTTCTTATACTACTGGTTTGGTGGGACTCTGTTAGCCTCTTTTTTTTTTTGTCTAGAAATGTGTAGATACAGAGAACATTTGAATGGCTGGCAGATGGGGGGAGAGGTGGATTGGGTAAAAGAGGTAAAGAGATTAACACGTCCATGTTGCCAGTTATTAAAACAGTCACAGACATAAAGCGCAGCCTAGGGAATATTGTCAATACTATAATAACTATCTACGGATGGTGTCCAGCGGGTACTCGACTGACCAGGGTTCAGATGCCTTATATGTAATTTTAGGCATTTTCTGTACTTCATTGAGATGTAGCTGACATTCTCTATTAGTCTGAGGTACACAACAAGATGATATGATACATAGAGCATGATCGACAACATGTCATCGCACAGTTACAAATCAGTTACTGTCTTCTATACACAAAAACCCAGACCAGCCCTCGAAGGGGGGTGTGTAGAGGTTAGAGCTGCACCAAGCGACACCCTCCTCTCCTAAGCGTCTTGTTTTCACCAAGTCGGCAAATGACATTCATTCGTTCAGTATTTCCCCTGGTCTGAGTCTTGAGGTGAATTCTATGAAGGTTTGGGTTAAATCGAGTAAAGACAAGAGGAAATCCCAGAGTCACTGAGACGCCCAGTTGTTCTCACTCTGAGCACGTGAACAGCGCTGCAGTGTCCTGTAGCCAGGCCCCGGCCCTCGGATGGGCTGGGGGTGATGCTGAGATCCCGGATAAGTCTGAAACTATTCCTGAAAGCCAGTTACGGTTTGTGTAAAGAAAACAGAGGGGTGACTGAGAAGACGGTGTCTTGTTCTCTGTTTTACGATGAGATTTCTATTCCTGCGTTTCACAGAGGACCGCGGACACGCACGCCTCCTCCCTGACGCTGGACTTGAAGTGAACACCCGTGAGGGTGATGGCAGCCTCAGAGAGCTGGGAGGGACGGCCCCTCCAGGGCCAGGGTCTCCGGGTGGCCACGGCCCCTGCCGGGCACACACAAGAACAAGTCGGCCCATTCCATCACCCTTGACGAAGACGACAACCAAGCTCTGTGCCCAGACGAGCATCCTCCCCTCCCTCTCTCCCTTCTTATCTCTAGTTCTGAGGAGACCAAGGCAATAGCTAGCATAAGTCCAGTTGCTGCAAACTGACCACGACACCCACTTAAATCCCAGCCATCCCTAGTAAACATGCACACTGACATACGTGTACATGCGTGTGCATGTCCACACATTTGTGGACACCCCTGTATTCCTCTGTCACACAGACATGCCGTGGCCTGTGCCCGTGGGCCCATCAACTTCCTCATGACTGAACCGAGCCAGGCTGACCGAATGTCCATCTCCAAGCTCGCTCCAGCAAACCGGCCGAGCGGTCCTGCATAATCCGCATTCCGGCGCGATGCAGGCTTTGCTGTGATTCTCGTCAGGAAACAACAAAAGCAACACTCAGGCAGTGACCCTTGACAAGAACGAGACAAAGGCGTCCAGCCACCGAGCTCCCAATTGATCTGACAGCTCCCACCCCCCCAGGGGGCCTGCGGGGCTCTGCCTTACGACCGAGGGTCAAACTGGGACCCCAGACGGGGACCTGCTGCTTCCGTAGGGCTGAGCCCCCCTCCTGCAGCGGGCTAAATAAACCCCCCTCCGGGTGGACGCCCCACACCCGAGGGGCTCCGGGCCCCCAGCTGCCCACCACCGTGCCCCAGGGTGCGTGGTGGACCAAGGGAGCCCACTGGAGAGGAGAAGGTGACCAGGCTGGCCGTGTTGGGGCACACGGGTGAAGCCCTGGGCTGCAAGCCCCGGGGAGGCAGGGGGCGGGGAGCTGGTCCGTCAGCCGGAGGCTGCGCTGCCTTCCACGCTCAGGGGCTCCGTCTTCCCCGCTCCTCTCCACGGGGGTCTGCTGGGCTCCGACCGGGACAGGGGCTGAGCAGGAAAACACAGTGGCAGCCACGGGGGAACGGTCGGGAGCTCACGTTTGGGGTGGGTGCACTTTCGACCCCGTCACACAATGCAGAGACTCAGGGCGCAGCGCTGAAGTCCGCCGCCTGGGCAGTTCTGAAGCAACGTCAGCCTGGATGTACACACGTGCGCACACGTAGACGCCGAAACACACGCACACACTCGCACACACGACACCTCCTGTCTCCTTCCAGCCCCCAGCCTCCAACCTGCAGCAGGAGGTTCTGAGTTCAAGGGCGAGAATCTGATGGGAGGTGGTCGCCTGGCTCATCACGAATGGACCTGGAACCACACAAGCACCAGCCAGGGAGGAGATGCTCACCGGCACCTGGGAGCCTCCATGTCTTGAGCAGCCCCGCTCCTCGTGATGTGACCTTCCTTTACCACGTGAACCATAATTCCTGCCACACAGCATCTGTGTTCCGTGCACATCACGCCGTCCACACCCTACCACGAACTCACGCATCACAATTCCTATCATCTTTGTTTTACAAAGGAGAAAGTTGAGGCAAGAGAAAATGACCTTTTCACTGCTGTTTGTGGTGACACGTAAATTTGGGGCCGGGGAGCTGGCAAGTAGGTGCCCGTTCTCGGGAGCAGGGACGAAAGGTGAAGGGTGTTGGCAGATTTGCAGGACAGATGTGCGTGGGAGCCCTCTACGTGGGCGCCTTCGCCAACACGAGTCCTCAGGTGAGTCAGGAAATATCACGGATGCCCCAGAACCTGGCAGGTAGGAGGCTCTGGACCCCCCGAGGAGGAGGCTGTGGAGAGGAGGCTCCACTGTGGAGTGTCACATGCCTCGCACCTTCTGATGCCCGTGGCTCCCTGGCCATGCAGGGCCACCAGGAGACCACAGCCCCTGCCCAGCCAGCCAGGCGGGGCCATGAAGCCAGGCTGCCACCACCCTCCCCTGTCCTCACAGTGACTTTCCCTCCATCATGACCCCCCCGAAACGCCTCCTCGTGTTCCCAGAGGCACGGACCCCCACAGGAGCGCTGCCCTGGCTGCCCCCAACCCAAAGGGTTGAAACCCTGGAACTTTGCCGACTCCGCGTTCCGACACACTGGTCAGTGGTTGGACCGGGGCCGTGGGAGGTCTCAAGGTAGTCACAGGAGGTCTGGGTCACTCACACCTCCCGGTCACAGAGGTGGGACGGACCCAGGGAAGCAGGCAGCCTTCTGCCCAGCCCAGGGAGTCTGTGCATGGTGCCCTTGGTATGGGGGCAGCAGACAGTCTAATGCTTTTCTTTCCTTTTGTACTTTGAATTTGAAGTGAGAAGCGGGGAGGCAGAGAGACAGACTCCCACATGTGCCCGACCGGGATCCACCCAGCATGCCCACCAGAGGGCAATGCTCTGCCCACCTGAGGCATTGCTCTGTTGCTTAGCAACTGAGCTCTTCTTAGCACCTGAGGCGGAGGCCATGGAGCCGTCCTCAGCGCCTGGGGCCAACTTTGCTCCAATGGAGCCTTGGCTGCGGGAGGGGAAGAGAGAGACAGAGAGGAAGGAGAGGGGAGGGGTGGAGAAGGAGATGGGCGCTTCTCCTGTGTGCCCTGGCCGGGAATCAAATCTGGGATCTAGGCCAACGCTCTACCGCTGAGCCAACCGGCCAGGGCCTCTAATGCCTCTTTTAACAACCCAAACGTTGGCACTGCAGTGTGGCATGTCGATCCCTTGGCATGGGCACCCTCACCTGTCCTAACTCCCAAGGAAGGGAACACCCTCTGGGCCTGGGCAGGATGAGCCGTTGAGCTGAAATTCAGTGGGATAACACCTGTCTCCGCAGCAAAGAGTCGCAGAGCTGAGCCCACACACACGTCAGGCACAGCGACGAGGTTAACCGGAGGTCAGCGCCACTGAGTCACGCTGAGGAGACAGACGCCCACTGAAAAAGCAGGTTGAAGGACGCAAGTCAGTCAGTCACACTGCAAGTTAAAGAATCAGTGACACCTCTTCTCTGAGGACGTTCCTGTCACACCGCCACGTCCTCACATCGGTCAGCAGGCTCGGGTTTGGGGCAGGGAACGAGGTCAGTGTGGAAATACAGTCTCCGCTTGGCCCCCTGCTGAGGGTCTGGCCCTGGACTTCCCATGGCCGTACAGTGGGGACCAGGTGCCCCCTCTCAGGCTGCTGCAGAGGCTCGCTGCCGTGGCACAGGGGACAGTCCCTGCCGCAGGGCTCAGAATCTAGAAGGTTCTCAGCAGGGTCTCCTTCTTCGGGGCGCAGGAGACGGACGCTGTGTCACACTCCACGGTCAGCGCCGCACAGGGAGCCATGAGCAGCAGCCCCCCGTTTCTGGGGGGACCCAGACTGTTTGAGAATCAGACGAACATGCCAGGCTCCGTCCCCAGGAAAGTGAGCACTGACGTGCATCCGTCCACACTGAGAGGACAGGGCCTCAGAGGTCTCAGCCACCAGGGCGGGACCGTTACAAAGGCCATCGGCCCCCCAGACGCCACGCCACCGGGATGCGAGAGGTCAGGGGTGGGAGGGGTGCTCTCTGGTGGCAAGGGGGGCACCGTGGAGAAAGGGATTGTTGTGAGAGCGGGTTAGGACTTCGCAGTAACTCCCCAACAGGGACAGGAAGAGGGACAGGAAGAGGGACAGGAAGAGGGACGGGAACAGGGACAGGAACAGGGACAGGAACAGGGACAGGAAGAGGGATAGGAACAGGGACAGGAACAGGGACAGGAACAGGGACAGGAACAGGGACGGGAACAGGGACAGGAAGAGGGACGGGAACAGGGACAGGAAGAGGGACGGGAACAGGGACAGGAAGAGGGACAGGAAGAGGGACAGGAACAGGGACAGGAAGAGGGACAGGAAGAGGGACAGGAACAGGGATAGGAAGAGGGACAGGAAGAGGGACAGGAACAGGGACAGGAACAGGGACAGGAAGAGGGACGGGAAGAGGGACGGGAACAGGGACAGGAAGAGGGACAGGAAGAGGGACAGGAACAGGGACAGGAACAGGGACGGGAAGAGGGACGGGAACAGGGACAGGAAGAGGGACGGGAACAGGGACGGGAAGAGGGACGGGAAGAGGGACAGGAACAGGGACGGGAAGAGGGACGGGAACAGGGACAGGAACAGGGACAGGAAGAGGGACGGGAACAGGGACGGGAAGAGGGACGGGAAGAGGGACAGGAACAGGGACGGGAAGAGGGACGGGAACAGGGACAGGAACAGGGACGGGAACAGGGACAGGAAGAGGGACAGGAACAGGGACCCCCCGTCCCTGACCTGACGTGGCTGCCTCGGCCCCACCTCTGCACCGCTGTCCTGCTGCCTGTGTGGACCGGGCCCAGGCCCTGTACCAGCTCAGTCCTGTCCGAGCATCAGGCTGGCCACGGCTGGACAAGACCACGCGGCTGACTGAGGCGATTTAGGGTGCACACTTGACCACCAGTCAGCCCTCAGTCTTCCAAGCTTCCTCGTCCTCTCCATCTGCTGGGGTGACCCTCTCGTTCCAGAAAAGACGAGGTCAGTGGGACCCTGCAGCTCCGAGCCCTGCCTGCCCCCTGGGGCCCGAGGGGAGGGTCATCAGAGCCCCGCCGCACGCGAGCACACCTATTGTACAACCTGGGCCACGTCACCTGTCCCTCCGGCCCTCCTGCTCCTTACGGTCACACGAGAGCACCCGCATGTGACAGCCAAGAGCAGGGCCGACCTGACCAGGCAGTGGTGGCGCAGTGGATAGAGCGTTGGACTGGGACGCTGAGGACCTGGGTTTGAAACCCTGAGGTCGCTGGCTTGAGAAAGGTCGCTGGCTTGAGCAAGGGGTCGCTTGGTTTGCAGTAACCCCCTGGTCAAGGCACATGAGAAATCAATCAATGAACAACTAGGGAGCTGCAATGAAGACTTGATGCCTTTCATCTCTCTCCCTTCCTGTCTGTCTGTCCCTCTCTCTGGCTCTCTCTGTCTCTCAAACACTTAATAAAAGAGCAGGACTGAGTAGAAGCACCAGCGCCCTCCGAGGACAGTGCCGCTGCCTCTGGGGTCTTGTGGCCCCGGGGTTGCCAGCTTCCCGGGGCGCTGGGGGCTGCGCGTGGGCTCAGCGAGTGTCCGGCGCTCACGCCTCGCCCAGAACCTGGGCTGCTCGCCTCTGAGTCCAGCCTGGGAGGCGGAGCTGTTTCCAGCGGGAAGGAACGGCTGGTGTGTCTTCTCCGTGAGAACAAAAGGAGGGCTCACCTTCCGAGCAGCTGACGACAGCTGGACCTGGGAAAGTTCACAGGGCAGAGTCACCACGAAGACAAAGGCTCTGGGCCATCGCGGTGATGTGTGCCCAGAACGCACACGCCCTGCGGGCGCCCCTGAAGCCCGGGGACCCGGCTGCCCCTCTGGCACAGCCGTCCACCTTCCTGTCCAGGACCGCCGGGCTGGGACTCCCTGGTGTCCCCCGGGAGCCTCCCTCCGCACCGGTCAGTCCCACTGGAGAGGGGCGTTCACCAGATCAACGCCTAACTCCCACTGACCCTCCCATCCTGTGACCCGCCCGCCCTTCCCGCCACAAGTCTACACCCGGGATCGCAAGTATTACAGCAGAGCGGTGTCTTGGCGCAGAAAGAGTGATCAGAACAGTGTTTGGCACAGGACCCGGCGTGACGCAGGACGGACGGACCATTCCAACAGTGACAGTGTCCCCGAGCCGTGGTCACAGGCCCGCCCGCGGGAGCCGTGAGGGTGAGTGCCCTCAGAGAGAGAGCAGCGACTGTCAGAAGTTCACGGACGTCGCCAGTGGCTCCCTGCCTTCTCCTGGAGGCCTCCAAGCTGCGCAGTGAAGGGCAGGACCTCCAGCTCAGCTCTGACCCACCAGCAGGTCGCCTCT
Organism: Saccopteryx leptura; assembly: GCF_036850995.1. Lineage (NCBI taxonomy): Eukaryota > Metazoa > Chordata > Mammalia > Chiroptera > Emballonuridae > Saccopteryx > Saccopteryx leptura. The sequence continues at coordinate 5,731,490 of NC_089505.1, read as the reverse complement.
CCACACAGTCCAGTGAAAGGCATTTTCCTCCCGTCTGAAATGCCTTGGGGGCATTTGGGCCAATAATAAAATCTTTTAAAAGAAAAAATAAATCCCTATTGGAAAAGCCACCAAGCTTTCCTTTATTCCTAAGGAGAAGGTGAGGTTTGCTTTTGGGGAAACCCATCTCTCCTGCTCGGAGGCCTGTCATTCTGCTTTGGAGCCGGGGATGGACAGAGATGACCTGTGAAAGTCGCTTCAGTGTCCCCTGGTGGAAACCCCTCGTTCTGCCCGGATGTGTCTGTCGCCATCTGGCCCTGGCACTAAGCAGTCGGGCCCCAAACCCAAGGGCCCTTTCCAGACTCTGACCTTGCTCTGTGCTCAGAGGAGCCCTCTGTGGCCGGGCTGTGGTCACTGGACCAGGACAGGACCCCGAGGGCACAGTAGGCCATTCAGCAGGAAGACACCAATCAGAACTCTCAGCGAGGGACGTCTGTCACACTGAGCACGGCAGCTGGCGACAGGACTCGGTGTGAGCCAGCAGAGGACAAAGCCCACTTGGCAACCAGAGCCTGACCAGCCAGCCATCGTCCGGAGGGAGGAGGAGAGGGGACAGAACTGGGGACTCATCGCAGGCGCGCACGTCACCCGGGGACCGACTGGCCATGATGCTGAGAGAACGTCCGAGCTCATTCACCAGGGGGCACTGGTGGGGTGGGGGGTCCATGACTCCCGTGTGGGCAGGGCCGGCCCCCTCGGAGGGAGGCTCTCCCCTTGGCCTGTGGACCCCCCCTTGGTACCAGGGCACCGGACATGCTGCCTCAGGGGCACCCTAGTGACCTCACTCGTTTGGTTACCTCTTTAAAACCCTCTCTTCAAATAGGTCGCATTCTGAGGTGCTGGGGTTAGGATTCCAACATTGGAATACGGGGGGCACAAATCAGCCTTGAGCAGGTGGTCACTGTCCCCATCTCAGCTCCTGCTCTGCGCAGTGGGGACAGTTCTGTCCCTGCTCCAGGCCTGTAGAGACAGTCAGGACCGGCACAGAGATGCTCTGCAGAGTCGGACGCGCTCCACGGCCTGTGTGCTCTGCCCTGTGTCCTCCGTCGGTGTCCAGAGCCCGCCCTGCACTGGAGGGCGGCCGACACTAAACGTGAGGACCGCGAACAGCACGCCTGCTCTGTGATCGGGGGTAGAGCACGTGCCCACCATGAACAGCACGCCTGGTCCGTGCTCCGGGGTAAAGCACGTGCCCACCGTGAACAGCACGCCTGGTCTGAGCTCAAGGGTAAAGCATGTGCCCACTGTGAACAGCACGCCTGATCCGTGCTCGGGGGTAAAGCACGTGCCCACCGTGAACAGCACGCCTGGTCTGTGCTCGGGGGTAAAGCACGTGCCCACCGTGAACAGCACGCCTGGTCTGTGCTCGGGAGTAAAGCACGTGCCCACCGTGAACAGCACGCCTGGTCTGTGCTCGGGAGTAAAGCACGTGCCCACCGTGAACAGCACGCCTGGTCCGTGCCCGGGGGTAAAGCACGTGCCCACCGTGGACAGCACGCCTGGTCCGTGTTCGGGGGTAAAGCACGTGCCCACCGCGAACAGCACACCTGCTCTGTGCTCGGGGGTAAAGCACGTGCCCACCGTCGTCACCCCGCCCGAGTGAGCGCCCACGCTCAGACTGGCCCCTGGAACGGGGCTCCTGGCTCTGCCACGTCCCGCCATGCCTCACCCTGGTTCCGACTCTCACCGCCTCTGAATGATGGGAAGGTGGTCGCACGGGGAGGGATCAACCCGTCAAACCATCTTCTTCGTGGATTGATTTCTATCTAATTATCACTGCGGAGGCTGATCCAGGGACACGCCTGTCAGAAGCAGCCGACGCGAGAGGCGGAGACCAAATCCAGGCGCGACGATCGAGTTCAATAACAGAGCCCAACGTCAGGTCCACACACTTCACCTCCTGTGATCTTTGTCGGCACCAAATGAGCTCAGAAGCGGACGACTGGTCACCAAGGCCTCATACTGTATGATTCTGCTTCTGCGACATTCCAGGAGCAGGCTGGCACGGTCCCCTGACCCAGCGCACACCCGAGAGTGTGGCCCTGCACACCCACCACCACACCACATGCTCAAGCGCACACCCGAGAGTGTGACCTGCACACCCACCACCACACCACATGCTCAAGCGCACACCCGAGAGTGTGACCTGCACACCCACCACCGCACCACATGCTCAAGCGCACACCCGAGAGTGTGACCTGCACACCCACCATCGCACCACATGCTCAAGCGCACACCCGAGAGTGTGACCTGCACACCCACCACCGCACCACATGCCCTCAGCCCTCCAGTGTCCCCGAGTCAGTCTTTCCGTCTTTCCTGCCAGAGGTGACGTGGGGAGGCGGGCACACTCGCCCAGGGTGGGGTCGAGGCTCAGCAGTCAGGTCCGGGCTGGGTCCAGGATGAGGTCACATTCAGGTCCTGTTCGTGGGGATGGTGGGAGGTCCACAGTCCCGTGATGACAGAGGAAACCTCCCACGTGAAGTAGGAACGAATCATTTCAATTCCGTGGTCCCAGCGGCTGAAGGAAATGAAACCCCTTCCGAACTCTCTTCCGGCCTCGCCGGGAAGCGTGAGTCACCCCCATCTTTCGACGTCTACCTTTTAATTAAGTGTCGCCGTGGTGAGGCCTCCCCAGCGTGACCCGGTGGGAAGTGGAGGAATAATTAGTAGAAAGTTGATTATTCCCGTGATGGACAAGTGGCCTTGGGAAGTAAAAACAGAACACCGTGGACCTTGGCGTTCAAAAGGAAAGAGCGCTGCATAGGAGCAGTGTTAACAAAATATGCACAAGGTCCATGTGGGCAAAACAAAACTCTGTGGGCAAACCAGAAGCATCTGCACTGACAGAGAGAAGTCCTGTGTTCCTGAGCAGAGGACTCAGTGTTGTCCAGACCTCAGTTCTTCCCAACCGATCTAGGCAATTGCAGTCAAGTCCCCAGCGGGTTATTGTAGTACCCTGGCCAGTGGGCTCAGTGGTAAAGCATCAGCCCAGCCTGTGGAAGTCCCAGGTTCGATTCCTGGCCAGGGCACATAGGAGAAGCACCCATCTGCTTCTCCACCCTTCCCCCTCTCCTTTCTCTCTATCTCTCTCTTCCCCTCCCACAGCCAAGGCTCCATTGGAGCAAAGTTGGCCCGGGCACTGAGGATGGCTCCATGGCCTCCACCTCAGGTGCTAAAAAGAGCTTGGTTGCCGAGCAACAGAGCAGTGTCCCAGATGGGCAGAGCATCCTCCCTGGTGGGCATGCCAGGTGGATCCCGGTCGGGCGCATGCAGGAGTCTGTCTCTCTGCCTCCCTGCTTCTAACTTCAGAAAAATACAAAATAAATAAAATAAAATAAAAACAATCACGCACGTGCCAGGCCTTGGCCATGCCCTGTAACAGACAGCGGCGCTCCAGGGAGCAGACCCGTGCTCACCCCACCACACCACACAGCCACCCCTCAGGGAAGCACGGCTCTGGTGCAGGTATTCGTAGGCTCAGACTGCCACCTGCTGGATACATAGGCAAAAACCAAAAACAAATTTAAAAAAAAAACAGGTTCTGCCGGGAGAGCCTTTCACTATATAGACAGAGATAATCATCACCTTCGGTTTTTGAAATCCTATAGCAGGGGTCCCCAAACTACGGCCCGCGGGCCACATGCGGCCCCCTGAGGCCATTTATCCGGCCCCTGCTGCACTTCTGGAAGGGGCACCCCTTTCATTGGTGGTCAGTGAGAGGAGCGTAGTTCCCATTGAAATACTGGTCAGTTTGTTGATTTAAATTTACTTGTTCTTTATTTTAAATATTGTATTTGTTCCCTTTTTGTTTTTTTACTTTAAAAGAAGATATGTGCCGTGTGCATAGGGATTTGTTCATAGTTTTTTTTTATAGTCTGGCCCTCCAATGGTCTGAGGGACAGTGAACTGGCCCCCTGTCTAAAAAGTTTGGGGACCCCTGCCCTACAGTGTCCCGGGCATCAACACTCTCCACTCGTCACAGCAGCTGCCAGGCGGGGTGGGGGCAGCTTTTACAGCACGGCACACCCCTGTCACTCAGCCCGCCCCCCCAGGACCCAGGGGCCCCATCTCAGAGCGAGATTCCCGATGAGGAAACCGAGGTCGAATAATGCTTGCCACGCGGGGAAACGCCGTCACGAGTCGCACCAGCACGTGCCCCGCGTAAAACCCAAGCGCAGACTCGCAGCTACCTGCACTCTGTTTCCCCGTGGAAGGGAGGCCTTTCCTAACCGCTGCGAAGGGGGGGGGGGGTGACTTTAAATACCTGTGAGGTAGGCTCCAAAACCCATAACTTACAGAATTCCCAGCAAGCCGCCCCCAACAGACCGGTGAAAGGCCGCCCACAGTTCCCCGTGGGCGTCGGAGACTTTGTGTGTTTACGTTCTGGGGTGGGAAAGAGATTAAGTGGACCTTCTCGGATATTGTCACTTAATCTTCAAAGCAATCACGGGCGTTACTAGATAGCTTCCAAGACTGTGGTCTGTCATCCAAGCTGCCTAATTAATTGAAGGGTTGGGGATCATTTATGGGGCATCCTGTGAGCTGAGATAGTGGATCAACAAATGAAGAGGTGCCGATCACACCTCCCGGGCAGTCACACGGTGGGAAGCCTCCCTCTCTTCCCGTTGCCAGAGCATGGGCTTCAATCATGTTTAGAGTGTAATTAGCCACTGAATTGACATTTTTTTGCATTTCAAAAAAACAAACAAACCACACGAGAACAATTTGGCGGCCACATTGGAATAAGGGAGAAACAGCGTCCAACCATCCAAGCCCAACCCAGAGTTTTCAACCACCTGCCCACGGACAGACCCACACCTGAGACCAGGTGCGGCTTGCCTCCTCCGTCAGCTCAGGTTACGCCAACTTCCCAGCTGCATGGGAACCCCGCCCAGTCCCCAAAGCTGTCTCCAAGGTCACTGTGGTAATTAACGCCCCTTTAAAACCATCGTTCCGCCTGACCTGTGGTGGCGCAGCGGATAGAATGTCAACCTGGACGCTGAGGTGGCCGGTTCGAGGCTGCATGCTCGCCCAGTCAAAGCACATATGAGAAGCTGCTATGAGTTGATGCTCCCTGTTCCTCCACGCTCCTGCCTTTCTCTCTCTTTCCTCTCTCTAGAATCAATAAATAAAATCCTGGGTCCTGGCCGGTTGGCTCAGCGGTAGAGCATCAGCCCAGCATGTGGAAGTCCCCAGTTCGATGATTCCTGAGTCAGGGCACACAGAATTGACCATCTGCTTCTCCACTCCTTCTCTTCCCCCTTCTCTCTCTCTCTCCCTCTCTCTCTCTCCCTCTCTCTCTCTCTCTCTCTGTCCCTCCCTCTCTCTCTCTCTCTCTCTCCCTCTCTCTCTCTCTCTCTCTCTCTCTTCCTCTCCCGCAGCATTGGTTCGACTGATTCGAGCACATTGGCCTCAGGCGCTGAGGGTGGCTCTGTGGAGCCTCTACCTCAGGTGCTAAAAGTAGCTCAGTTGTGAGCATGGCCCCAGATGGGCAGAGCATCGGCCCCCCATGGGGGTTGATGGGTGGATCCCGGCCAGGGCGCACGCTGGAGTCCCCTCCTCTCACTTGGAAAAAGAAGATAAATAAATCAATAAAATCTTAGAAATTGAAAAAAACAGTTGCTGCATATCACAGGACACGTGGGTGCGTGGGACCATGGCTCCTACCCGTGTAGAACTTACACTCTCCCAAGAAAGAGAGAAAACAAGCAAAAGTTGTAATAAGTACTTAAGTCAATAAGAACATTCTCAGAAAATAACAATAGTGGCGGAAGAACGAAGGGACTTTCCTGTAAAAAATTTTAAGTCATGGTCACCAAATAACCCTCGTTGACAAGAGCCTTTTTTTTTTTTTTTGGAAAATTAATTTTACCAAATTATTTTGAAGTACTGTCAAGACTAGAAAAATGCAGCTCCTGATTTTTTTTTTTTTTTTTTTTTTTAGAAACAGCTGACTGCCTGACCAGGCAGTGGCGCAGTGGATAGAGCGTTGGACTGGGGTGCTGAGGATCCAGGTTCGAGACCCCGAGGTCGCCAGCTTGAGCGCGGGCTCATCTGGTTTGAGCAAAAATTCCACCAGCTTGAGCCCAAGGTCGCTGGCTCCAGAAAGGGGTTACTCGGTCTGCTGAAGGCCCGCGGTCAAGGCACATATGAGAAAGCAATCAATAAACAGCTAAGGTGTCGCAACGAAAAACTGATGATTGATGCTTCTCATCTCTCCATTCCTGTCTGTCTGTTCCTGTCTATCCCTCTCTCTGACTCACTCTCTGTCTCTGTAAAAAAATAAATAAATAAATAAATAAAATAGAAACAGCTGGCTGATGGACGGGTGAAATGGTTGGACGGAAGGTTAATGTGAGCCGGGCTGTGGCGGGCTGGGGGCAAGCCGGGCTTCACACAGCCGGCCGCGGGAGGAACGCAGGGGCCAGAGTGGAGGGCCCCAGGGGGCGGGGCTCTCAGGCCCGTAGACATCGTTCATCAGGGTCCTCAGGACAGGGAGCTCCCTGGGTCCCCCCTCTCCCACCCACCTGCCTTCGCTTCCACACCTGGACCTAGCTTCTCCCCTTTGTCTCATTCACTCGTTTTCCACAGCAGAACCGGATCATCTCAGTACCTTTTCACGAGACAGCACAGCCCTGGCTGGGCAGCTCCGCTGGTTAGAGTGTTGGCCAATGTGCCAAGGTTGCAGGTTCAAATCCCGATCAAGGCACATACAAGAATCAACCGTTAATGCATCAAGAAGTGGAACGACAGATAGATCTCCCTCCCCTCTCTCTTTCTCTAAAATCAATCAATAACATTTTTTACAAAAGAGACATCACCACACATGTTGCCAAATGGAGTCTGTGTCCCTCAGTCCCTGCCATTCCAGCCATTCCACCGGCTGTCACAACCCCTGTCCAGAGCTGCGGGCAGAGGCTGCACGGTGCACGGGGGCTTCCCTGCCCTGGCATCTACACCCATAAGGCCAAGGAGGGTCCCCGCCTTCGTGAA